>NC_045637.1:119022008-119267008 GCF_009829145.1 Chiroxiphia lanceolata | reverse complement strand
ATGCTGACCTTAGCTATAGCAGCAACAGCTAAATCTGAAAAAGGGGACTAGAGATGAAGAGAAGTCTCTTTGTTAAGTACTTGTCTCCTTATATGATACTTATTCTTTCAACACATGGGCCATTTTTGTAGACAATTTGACAGCATGTATTAAAGGTTTATCATATGCTTTTCATATTCCTTTAGAGAACTATGATAAAGTACACTTATATTCAGTGAAGACAATTTTTGCTTCCAGAAGAACTGTAACCTGACTGTTCTGTACCAGAACAACTATCTTTTGGCAGCAGATTTTTTTCTTCATATTGGTATTTTAATGCCTATGCCGTATGGTTTGCCCAATCATTACCAAAGGATGGTGAGGATAGCACCTTTACTAATGAACAACAAAGCAGTGCATTTTATGAAATTAAATGCCATAGTGTTAACATTCCCAACACAATTAGTTTAGGTTGAGCCATTTCTCCCACACAGTGCTATAAACCAAGTAGGTCTGTTGTATTACATGCAGTGATAGAGGCTGCTTATTTGATGAATGCCATTTTATTACTCATCTTCTATAAATCTTGTTTTCTTTCTTGTAGTCCTTTTTATAAGAATCCCACTTCTCTTACTTGAAATCTCCATTTGCATAAACAACAAGGTTCACTCTAGTGTTACTACATGATTATGTGGTGTTCACATTTCCACTCCCAGGGTTATTCACACTGTCTGATTTAGGCTGCTTTAAGTCTTCTAAGTCAAATTAGGCTTTACAGACTAAAATTAGAGGCTGAAGTTGCTTAGACAATGAAGGAGAGAAACAGGTGACTCCACGGAGGAGTTACAGTGCTTCTCAGTCTGATACCTGAGACAGACCTTGGTGAAACGGCCAAGAGCTGAGAAATTACGGAATGTCATTACTGGCTGCATTCGCTATCAAAGCATCGATACAAACAGATTTTATTGAACTGTGGATTTTTCACCTTATCCTTCAAAATCTCCTTATAAAGTCAAACATGAAAACAGAATTATTCTGGAAACTATAAATGGCACTGATATTCCAAACAAAGGTAATGAGTAAAGCTGAAGCCCTGCTAGGCACTACAATAAATTGGAAGCGACGATTCAAAACTCTCTAATGGCCACAAGAAAACTTTTGATGCAAACACACTACTTCTATTTTCTTCCAAAAGAAACAAAAAAAAATTCTCAATGAATGATCGACTCCAAAGAGTATAAACTATTTTAAAAACAAAATTCATGCTACTATATTTCAAAATACTTCCTTTTTTTTTTGTGAATGTTATGAAAATGGGGTAATTTTGTTGCGTAAGCAGGCTTTCTTAAAGAACATTTCAATGACCCAGTTATGTCTCTGTTTTATTTTTGTAATATTTTTATATGAACTAGGATAAGACTGCAGTTAAACGCTGTTCTTCAATTTATTTTTCCATCTGCTTTTAGCTGCAGGATAGCATATTTTATCACATTTGATACACAGGGTCAAAGGAATAAAAAAATTAACCCTGTATTTTTGCATAAAATGTATAAATAAATTCTGATGGTGCAAACTCAGCAAGTAGAATATTTTTACTAGTTCTATCTTGTGATTATGTTTTTGTAATCACTTATATCTCAACTGCTAACAACGGAATGCCGTTTTCTATGTTATTAACACAGCTCTACAAATCACAGGGAAAAATCCAGTATCCGAGCAAAAGAGGATAAAAGGTCACATTTTTAGAAGGTAATCTTTTCACACATACAAGAGGCAATAGGCCAAGTCACTTAGCTCTTCCTAGCTAATCAAACTGCACAATTTCAGCACAGTGGTTCTTTTTAAGATGTAGGTGGTGATAAAACGATCCTCGGCTTGGGAACACGTCCAAGATACATACACACTCCCAAACACCTCCCCCTACTCACCCCACCTCCAGTTGATTTGAACATCGACACACTTATCAATACTTTTTAAGGTAGCAACCATGCTGATGGGGACAATTATGAAACAAGAGAGAGGTCACAGTAAATCCAACTCAGAGTACGTGACCAAAGTTATGTGGGGAAAAAACAAACTAGTGTCAGCATCAAGCATCTGTTGCTGCTGGTGTATGGACAAAGCGAGTGCCAGAACAAGGAGGCAGTTTTGTAGATGTACTGTTTGTCAAGTCGCCCACTGAAGCAAGCCTCGAAATCAGTGTGTGTACTGTGGCCATCTGTTTACTTTTCACTAGCAAAACTCTTGACTCTTACCATTTCTTTGAAGTCACGGTCAATGTCAAAGAACAGGTACAGTTCTGATGATCGTGCATGTTTTTTTTAACTTGGCAAAGGGACAAAAGGAAGGAGGAAGTATATAATTAGCTTAAAAAAAAAAGGGGGATTACAGGAAAAGGATCTTCATTTATTCAGGTAATATTATGCCCCAAAGAGATTAAGCTATCAAGGTACCATGAAAGCAACTAGTGAAAACAGGAAGACTGGCCTGCCGCAAAATAATGATTTATTTACTTAGCTGCTGACTTGACCTGGACTTAAGAAACTTGTCATTGATCTCTTCTCTCCAGTGACCAAAATTAGAATAATTCAAATGATCTACGATAAAGTGGAATTAAATACTCAAACACTTTTGAATCACTACTAAACCACCCACAAACACCACACTGCTAATCTCCAATGCTGATTAGTTTCACTGTGCAAAGTCCCCACAGAGAAAGCCACTGTCCATTTACCAACACTGTTCATGTAACATCTCATGCACAAATTTACTGAATGTTCACCCATTTTAAGGCTCTCTTTTTTTAAGAACTAACATATACTTGCTACAACCTGTATTATACAATCTCTGCTTACATACCTTCTTCACTTTCTCCCTCTTTCAATTGTGTCACGGATCTCCTTGCATTTCCTGTCCTCTCTCAGGAGTCCTAAAAATTCCAATTGAGATTTTTCTTAGAAATTTTTTTTAGTATCTTTCTCTCTCTTTTTTAATCTCAGAAGAGATTTCCCTTATTTTTGCTTTAATTTTTCTTTTTCTCTTTCTCAGGTCTTAAGAGGCACTATTCAAATGAGAACCCTAAAATTTCACAAGTAAGATACCATATGATTGCCGTATGTGCGTGAATGGCTTACTATGTGGGGTGCCCTGCACTAATTCCATCAAAACATCTTTAGATAGAAAACATACTTACCTACATTGCATACAGGACTCATGAATCTAGGTAAGTTGCTTCAGCAGTAGATATTGCCAAAGAACTGGAAAAATGTTTATATGCTGGGTGAAGGTACATGGTATGACTCTGAAAAATCTCAATTACCTTTTACATTTAAATGCTTGCTGGATGTGGGAGAGATTCCTGTGTATGTATACACATGCGTATTTTGGAAGCACCAGTCAACAAATAGATATGCTGGGTTTTTCTACCCATTGAAACTTGAACACGAATTCTGTGCAGAAGCTAAGATTTTTACAGTTGAGTCAGGTTTTTCACCTCTGAAACAACTGCAGTACTACTTGCAGATAAAAGAGATGTTGCTCCTGAAAAATCTTAAGCACAACATTTAGAAAAAAGAGAAAAAAAGATGTAAGCTTACTGTCACGTGTGTAGTATAGAAGCTATGACTTTGGATAAATACAAGATGTATTACAACTTTCTCTACAAAATAGAATGAACCTTTTGGAATTGTTGTTTAAGTTCCGATATTTGCACAGAGCACAAAAGAGTAATCACCAAAATTAGTGAAATGTTTCAAACTTCTTATTCCACAGAATAACCTGACGAAAGCAGACCACTCACTAATAAAGTGCAACTTAATAAATCATGTGAAATCTTATTTTGTTCAAACCCTTACTAACTCCTAGCACCATCTGTTACCATCAAAACTATATGACAAGATATGATATATAATTAATAGGTAAACAACAATCTAATTAAAATGGACAAATACTCCATGTTCCTGCCATTTGGGAGCTCTAATTACAGACTAAATTTTAAGCTTGAATTAAATATTTAAGCTGGAAAATTAACTTTCCTTCTCGAGCCTTGAATACATTAATACAGATATGTGAAGCGACTTCCTGATGGGAACTTAAACATGTAATTTAGTTTCATCAAAGCAGTTACTAATTGTTAAGCAGCAGTACCTTACCATATGTACACAATAGCTATTTAGAGCCGAAAAGGTGGTTTTAAAGTACCCCTCTGCAACCCTTTTCTGACATAAATATAAAATGTATATACAGCACAGCAGTTTACACTACACACTGAAAATAAATTACATAGAGACTTCAACTTTCAGTGGGTCTTAGCATGCATAAGTCTGAAGAGATCTAGATAAACAAATGTGTATTTTTGCTGCTGAAGAAACTAAAGAATGTCTAGAAAAGTTAAGATATTTTTATGTTCTACTTATAGAATTTTTAACTTCAGAGTAAAAACATGCAATTTGCCTGAGTCATGTAGCAAAATAAAATGGTGAAAAAAACCAGATATTTCATCTAACTTAATAAGATGATCCAGATTTTCTTAAATACTAACATCAAAAGGAAATAGGAATAAAGCTGAAAACAGCATTACACAAAACATTGTTAAAAAGGTTCCAAGTATGCAAGTGGCTAAAATTTATCTAAAATTAATGTAGCACAGTACATACTATTGTATTAGGAATGCAAAAAGTACACTAGTATAGGAATTTTGAGTACTTGCATTCTGACCAGACCACTCAACAACGGACTTCACTATTTTAGAAAAAAACCTGACACACCTCTGTTCTTTATGTAAACCACAATGATTTCCAAATATTGCTGAGTCGAACCATGTTGCAAAGCACTTCCCTCATCTTATGGATACAGAAAGTGAGGCACGTGGATGCCAGGTGACACCCACAAGCATATGTCAAGGCTTCAACAGTGTAAAATACTCCATGTATATGGAACATTATGCTTTCCTGTGTTCATGTGGAACTCTTTTAAGGGAGATACATGAAGATTTCAGTTTAGTTTCAATCAAGACTTGGCTCTTACAAGCTCATGTGGCCTGAGTCAGTGATACACCCGAAACAAGAACCCAGATTTCTTAATCTTCAATATTCTCTTCTAATACTAGTATTCTCCTTCCACACAACAGAAACACATTTGACTTGCTTTAATTTAGAGTCAACTACAGAACAGCAGGACACAATGCTAATAGAAATAGTGCATTTTTTTTTTTAAATCCTTGAGATGGTATGTTACATCAACAGCGAGAAAGAGAAGGTAAAGAAACTTCATCCATCCATCTAACCATAAGAATTCTTATTTGCAGCATGAACACAGATGACAGATGAATTACTGGGCCATGACTTAATCAAGGGATTCTAGTGACATCAAAACCAAACCTCTAATAGTTTGTGATGTCACTACAAAGCCTCAAGGGATTTCTTGTTCCATAATTCAGAAGAACACGGCAGCTTCTCAATTTATGTAGTTAATGGACTGGTGACCCAGAATACGCTTTAGGACCTACCCCGCTTCTACTGCTCCCTCACTTCTGTCCTTTGTCCCATTCCTACAATACAGTTTTAATTTTACTCTTCCTATGTGATGGAAGTACATGGGCAGTTTACAATAATTAAGCTGGTATTTTTAGTTACACAGACTCGGATGTTGCTCTTTATACAGAGTTTTTAGACTGTACGTATACTATCTTAAATATTGCAAAGCCACCTATTTTAATAATATCCATATTTTCCCCATAATTTCGTAATGCAGTCTGTGAAGCTAGTTTAAAATGATGAAATAATTCCTTAGCAGTTAAAGAATAAAAATTGTTGAAAAAAAGACTAAAATGCTGACTTGAAACTTAGGTACTATAAATATCTTTTAGAGTCATACCAATATGAATTTCACCCATCTTTCTTTTCATCAGTACTCCTGAGCTAGTCAGCTTTGAGCAGGCCTATAGTTTATGCTCCAATCCATATCTTCCAAGCGACTCAACTCATTGCTATACAGTCACAGTTACACAAGATTGTGTAATGCATGTTCACTGTTGTGCTGGGAGCTGAACACAAGCATGCACTCCTCTAGCCATACACTTAATTCATTTGGCCAAGACAACTCGAAAGGAACACTGCACAATTCCATTGTTTCAAAGTGGGAACATTGAACAGCGCTGGTGAGAGCGGGGAAAAAAAGTTCTTTGCCCAAGCAAGGAATGAAATGCAGATACCAGCTAAAGATTCTGCATGTGAAGGACACAAGACAGGGCAAAAATATGCTCCATGACCTTGCAGCCATTAAAATATGCCTTCTTTTAATTAGGTTATGTTTTGAACCACATTCCGACTACAGGGAAAGACAGCTGCTAGTCAAAACCACATACTTAGTTCTGGGGAGCACTATCATTCCCTCTGCAGTCCAAGATACAGTCGTATTCTTTCCAGGCCTATTTATAGAACATATTGTACCGTACATGTGCCATGGATCCTAATGTGAGGAAAATTATATAGATATTCAAAGCATGACATATTGATTCAACATATTGAACGGATTGTTTTTTCCTCTATTTATTTAAATGATTATAATAGTTTATAGTGAGCTTAGCCCTTGAGACAGATGGTTGTAAACTCAAAATTTAAGTTTTAAATAACTGTATTAACATGAAGTAAATGATTTTATCCACCACCCTCATTAGAAGAAGAATGAATTTCTCTTAACACAGTCTTTAACCCTCTTCTGAGTTGTTTGTCATTATTTATCAAAGAAAGTGAACTTTGCAGCTCACTCACTGAGACTTTAAAATGTGTCTCATCAAAATGTGTCTGATATCCACACTACTTCTTTGCATTGTGTTGGGCAAAAGTAATCTTGGTTTTAGGGCAAAGAAGGGAATTCTGGAATTATCCATTTTGAAAAGAGCCTTAAACTTTAAGTCTACAGTTTATATCTCATCTTTTGCACCTCTCAATTTTGTGAGCATCTCCTTTGTCCTTTCCCTTTTAGTTCTCTGCCATTCCACTAATGCTGACTTCTGGGTTTCACTCCTGGATGATGTCAAAGGAGAACAGATCATTTTGCAAGCCAGTCAGTCAGTATTTAAATATGATAACTAAACTTCGTGTTAGTAACTTTATTTGCATAGTTTAAAAAATATGCACTGATAATTGTGTTACCTATCCAAGCCTAATGATCAGTCTGAACTTTGCACAAACCAGTTAGAGTTTCATCGGGTACTTCTAAGAGATTCACAAAAGGTGGATCTATGTCAGCAGCTCACTGTTGGCTAACAGGTAGAACACAACTGTTAATCCCGAGGACAAATATTCAAGTAACACATCTTTTAAGGGAGTTTAGTTTAGACTGGTCATGTTCAGGACCAAAAGCCCACTAGCAGCTATTATAAAAGAAGTTCATTAACACATTGCTGGGTGTGCAACTTCTGATTTAGCTTAATCCAAAAGAAATCAATTTTCCCAATGCTGGCACAACTCTGCAGTATGAACATAAGCACAGTGGGGACAATCTGCTTCAAAGGTACACTCCTGATCCAAACTGAAAGGCTAACTTAAACCACACCAGGAAAATAAAATGTGCTTTCAATTAAATTGTTTTCTTAAGGGTGCACATAAAGGTCCTCTAAAAATGTTAAAGTAATACTAAGTGAGTCAGGGAGTTTATGTGCATGTGTTTTAGGTTGCTTATTTTAATGAGTAGAAACTAAAAAAAAAGAAATGCTAGAAAAATCCCCCAACTTAAAGGCACTTAATAGGGGCAAATGCATACTTCATTCTGAAGAATTGGTCCTGGTAAACTAACACACAAAATTTGAAATTTTGTAGTGAAATTACAGTTCTACTACGTAAGATGACAAAAAAAACCAGCAGAAAATTCAGAATGAGTAGTTATTAAAAAAAAATTAGGTGATGTGCTGTCCTGTTATTTTTGAAGTTCCTCTATTTTTCTACAAGTCAGCCAAAGGACATCATGTCACTTAGTTTCAGGTAATCTCAGGATTTTTCAAAATTCCCAGTATAGGCCAAATACTTGGGCAAAAACTTATTTTCTGACAAGCTTTCAAAAGCAGCATCTCTACAGTGTGCATTTAGACCCATACCTGAGCAAAGGAGATGGAGGCCTCCACTGCAAGATTTAACAAGTGCTTCTTAGCATTACTCTGCCACCTTCCATTATCTGTTCTTCTTTAGTACCAGTGAGGCACGATTTGTATTGCCAGAGAGGTATTATCAGTAATAACTGCTCACATGGGATGGTCTCTTTTTACACCCTGCTTACACCCTCTGCCTTCAAGAGCCTGATATGAAAGTCTTTATCATAAGTTCCTTACTTCAGAATTTTTTGTACTTATTTAGGAGTTTCCTGAGAGGGAATAAAGATCTTCTTTAGATATACAGACTCCTGACAATTCAGAAATTGGTGTATTCTAACACTATGCAATAATCTTGAGTTCTGCACTGGTTAGAGAAACTTGGTTAATAACACCACTGAATTGGGTTACATGTTTAATTAATTATTTAAAAGAAATAATACAATAGTAAATAAAACTCTGTGCCATTGGCCATGAATAAATATGTTGTTTCAAAAGGCTACTGAAAATTTCTCATAGTAATTATTATTAATAATAAACTATTTGGTTAAAGGAGTAAACACTGTCACGAATCACAAAATAAGTGACACAAAATGAAGTTCAAAATATTCATATAAGAAGAAGAACTAGATACACAAAACTGATATTGTACAGGAATTGCTTTTGGGTGCAATTATCTTCCTCACATGTTAATATATTTTTGCCATCTTATTATATGTTTTATCCCACAGGGAATTTTAGTTCAGAAGCACAATTATCAATAAACTTTCCTCACAAAAACTACCAGTCTCACCTTCCAGTCTGATTTGCTACAATCCTGTTTGAAAACAGCCATCGGTTTTATATATCTGGTAGTAAATGCAGTGACTGACACTGTTCAGGAACAGAAGTTTAAAGCTTACATGTTTCCTATAAGGACAAACAATTCCCTTGTTTACTATGCCACACAATTTACAACAGCTTTCTATTATATGGCATCACTCAGAACATACAGCAGCCATTTCATATTGATTAAAAAGTGTTTTAAAACATTTTATCACATTTTAAAATACAGCCTGCACGTTCAGCTGCATTTTTTGATACGCACAAATACAACAGATATTAAGCGTGGAAGGCATCATGTGTAGATCATAAAACAAATACTTTGGCCAAAACCACAGGGCATTCTACGCTTTCAATCAAACCACGGCAATTAATATGAAATTCTAAATACAGAATATAATGCCACATAAATAGTATAACAGCCAAGTCCTGTCTAAGAAGCCATATGTTTTTTCCCATTGTTCAAAAAAAGGAGATGACTTCCCGTCACTTATGTTTCTGATTAGCAAGGTGATTTATGCCACAATCACTAAAAATGCCAGCAAGTGAATGAGAAAATGCATAGTGACTGCACCAGATGTGCACAATAAACAGGAATCCCATTGTAATCTCTGGTAGTTAGTTTATATGAAGGTAATGTAAGAAACACTCTTAGATATGGCAAAGTCACTCTTTTTTTACATTTGACTATAAATGATATGAAATAAATTGTGTGTTTTATACTTTATGGCATGCATACATTGATAAATTAGGTACAGTTTTGTAACCCAACTTATCTACAAGACAAACCTGGCTAAGATCATGGGGATTAATTGCTTCAGAAGTGTGAAATGCAGCTTTTCCATTCTTTTCTGCACACTCAGTGAAGAAACAATGATTAATCACTGTTTAACTATTCTCCTGAGGATCTACAAGATTGCCAAAGCAGGACTTATCCTCATAAATCCAAAAAACACAGGTTTAGATTTGTTGCCAACAACTGAAAGAACATGAACTTACAGCCATTCGTTATCAGATTAAAATAATGTCAAGGTTTTAGAACCCCTACCAGTGCAAAATTCTTTTTAATCTGCACCTAACAATGGGAATTAGAATATCAAATCAGATTTGAGAAAAATATATGCCTTTGTATATGTGAACACATCCCCTGTAATGGGAAGCAAAACGTTTTGATATTAATACAGCCACTTACATTATTCCAGTATAAGAGAAGCAGCACCTTTAAAAAAGGAATACTTCCACTGATATTAATGCTCAGTAAACAACGAAAAAACCCAAACAACTCAGTTAAAATTGGATCCATTTCCATTTATTTGCAACAAATCTCACTTATGTATATAAATAATTTGTTTAAACGTGTGAGAATTTGTTTAGACATCTTTACTTTTTGATAGAGGGATGTACTGATAATAGTACTTTACATTTGTCTAACAACTTTATAGTATTTATAAAAATCACTTTGTTTAATAAATAGTTCACTATGTAAATAGATGACTTGATCAAATGAGAAATGCATAAATTACCTGTTAAAAACTTTTATCATTTAAGGAAGGTATTTATAAAATTGTAAAATTTTATTATGGAAATAACAGACACTGCTGCAAAAACTCTGGCTGTATACAACAGCATCAGAGAAGTGACAGCCTGTTTTAAAAAGTTCCAGTTTAAAAATTTTAATATCTTTTTCTATGCCTTTTAATGGACACAAGAATAGCTGATGTCAAGAGGTTTCTAAAGATTCCCCAAGGAACACAAACAAACAAACAAACAACAACAAAAAAATAAACAAAAAAACCTCTCTACTTTTAAATGATTGAATTAAAAGGAAAGAAATGACTGTTTCATGGTTCAAAAATGCCATGTCAGGAATAGACAGTTCGCTGTGGGAGAGAGGAAACCATGCTGGAGCTCCCAAGTCCTCGGGAGTCAGGTGAGCAGGTAAAAGCCTGTTGCTGACCAGTGCACTGGCCAGCAGCTGTCCCCACTGACCTGCTGCTGGCTGGGCCCTGTGGTGCTCTGTGCCTTCCCACATTCCCACCTGCTCCCCGTCCTCCACTCCCCCATCAGGTTGGGGTTTTTTCCCCCCGAAAAAAGTATAAAGCTGATAACGCCTCCTGCTTGGCTGTAGGCAAAGTCTAAGAACAAGCAAGCTGATGCTGAAAACCTCTGTAACTTGACCCCCACTGTCCGCCTGCAGTGTCCTGCCACAGAGGTTCCTGCAATGTCCCACCAATCCTGCTCTGGGGACAGTGCCATTGCTTAACGTTATTACATGTCACAGAAGTGGCAAGCTTAGCCATGGAAATTGGGTTGCTAGAATTTTAATATTGTACTGTAAGAACCATTAGCTGCAGAAAATCCACAATAAATAAGGGATTAATTTCTTAACATTATTTCTATAAATGTGACGGTGAGCCAGAAGTTACCAGGAAGAGACGAGCCTTCTCTAGATGACACTGGCTCCAATGAAAGGATAACAAAAAAAGAGGAAATTGAATTTGATCAAACACTGTAAGCACACTCTGCACGGGCTGAGGTGCTGGTCAATTGAGTAATAAATCTGGAGTTCCCTTTTGCTTGTAGAATCGTTTTGAATTTTCTGCCATTCCTCTTAGTTTCATGAACTGAAAGACCTTGATTCAGTCCCAGGTCAGTGAAGGTGTTCACAAGCTTGTCTCGTTCTTAGAGACAACTGAAAGATAAGTTTATGAAGTCATCAAATTTAGTTGGAAGCTTCAGGCATTACAGAAAATGCTTCACTGGCATTTAAGCTCCTTTTTCAGATCAGTTCCTAGGGAGGACCAGTGCCCTCAATCAAATCCCACAGTACGACTAATAACCACTCTAGTTTGTAAAGCACTTCAAGATTTCCAACTACAAATAATAACCAGCCTGTGTTTACTACGATTTCCACATTTAAGCAGCCCAAAATATACTTTTTTCCTGTTGCAAGAAACATTTGACAAATATTATTCTACTGTTATCCAATATTATCTACTTTCTGAAGTTGAGGCACACTGTGGAAAGATAAAACCAACTGTGAAATATATCCCTTGCTTACTGAAAGAAAATAATTTGCTGTTAACTTGGTCGTTAGACAGAAGGCTTTACAAAGTCATACATACTGGGGTTAACTGCTCATAAAAGTGCTTTAAACAACAGGTTTTAATCTTATTTACCTAGTTGGTAGTGAAAAATATTCTTCCACCTTCTCTCCAAATATGCAACTTCCAGTACCTAATTAGGAGGAGTGGTACATTAGAATTATTGTGAAGTTTGTAATTTATGCATTATTAGTTTTAGGTCTGCTTTAAATACGTTTCACCATGCACTGGAACATGTTATCCTCCACATTAACTACGCCACGTGAGGGGGAAAAAATACTTGAAACTGACGATACTCAAGAATTATGGATCCTGATGCTATCAGAGTAATTTAAAATATGGAATAAGATTTTGTTTTGCAAATTGCTATTATGCAATAAAACAGCAGACCTTTCACTGTTACATTTAATGTATACGACTTTTTAATTAGAGGCAAAGTGTATTTCTGAAAAATTTCTTATTGAAACTACTTTCAAGGCAATAATATCACCCTGGGTTTTCCTACATTTATTTCCCATAATTCAATGAATTTCCCAGTCTCTTGTTTTTCAGCCCTGT
Organism: Chiroxiphia lanceolata; assembly: GCF_009829145.1. NCBI lineage: Eukaryota > Metazoa > Chordata > Aves > Passeriformes > Pipridae > Chiroxiphia > Chiroxiphia lanceolata. Next base: position 119,254,459 of record NC_045637.1, on the reverse strand, counting down.
ATATACATGGGCTAATCCTCAGGATCTCTAAAATTTCAGGACGAAACCACTCCTTACAATCCTTTTCCTTGGACATGAAGCAACTTTCCCCATTAACAAAAATGTCCCTCTACAGTCCCCTTGGGGATGACTCTCAGACTACACAACCAGCTTCTACAGATAAAAATTTCAAGCAACAAGTTTCATTGCTTTCCATATCACCTGTTTGCACCTTCTCTCCCTACCACACATAACCTGCATACAGATATGTATGTACACACAAGAGGCACCAAGATACTGTAGCACATATACTACTACTCTCCCAAATAAAGATGGAAACCAAAAACATTAAAAATGTTTAACAGAAGATGTTTGGCAAAAAGCTTCTTTTAAGAATCAATACAGACACAGAAGCTCACACGTTAGCTCCTTAAGCAGTACCTCTAACCATCCCTACATATCTTCGGGATTCAGTTTTGCACTGAGACCTCTTATGCGAGGTTGCACAACACTCCTCAGCTTTCACGAGGACAGCTGCCATGTCACCCCTCAGGAATCACTCCTAGCTCTTTGCCAGTGTCAGCTAGTACTGAATGCTTCAGAGCATCTTTCCAGCAACACAGACTACAGTATCACCTTTATCAAAAGGAATCAAAAGCAGTATTTATCTGTATTCACTACAATAGGTACTACAACCTAAAACTTCTGAATGATATGTCTACTCTCCCACACATCTTGTCAACCAAAGCAGAGTTTTCTACGACAAAATTTTTTTTTTTGGTATACCAGACAGAGACCTCTCAAAAACCAATCAGAAATCATGAAACAAATTCACAACAAAAACTAAGTTATAGCCAAAAGCTTTACTACCTTCTGTTTCAAACACAAGGAACATTCCTACAGTTCGGCATCATCTAGCATTGACAGATGGAAGCACATACCTACAAAAATCATAGCCTTCCCAGAAAAGTGAATGAGAGAGAACTTATCCATATAAAAATTCTAGTCATATTAATGAGTATGAATAAATAAGGATATAGTATTAAGACTAGTATTCTTAGTCATCCTAAGACATATTTCTGGGTTGAAAAGTACCTTAAGATTTATTAATTATTTTAGGATGAAAATCTGTACAAGAACTGCGTGAAATACAAATCATGCTTACTGTATTATAAACAACATCATCTTTACTACTACAATTGGATTTGTAAAAACGAAGCATTCATATATATGTGTATGTGTGTATACATCTTTATTTTTTTTTTAAATCAGAGACACGTCATCTATTTTTTGTCAAGTGTTTAAAGTGCTAGTGGTGATCATAATGAGAAAACTCTGAAATAAAGCCAGGCTGGACAGCCGGATGTATTGCAAATACTTTTGCATTTTTTTGTGGAAAATACTGAAAGAAATAAAAGAGAGAAAGCCTGCAATGTTTTCTAGCCTTTCGGCTATTCAGAGAGTCATAGATCGAAATAATCAAGTTTTAGCTGAACACAAACTTCCACACCACAACTTACAAAAAACCACAATTATAGAAAACTTTGAAAGCAGAAGTATCTTAGGAGCATTATTTCTTGTATCTTTTGACTCAGATGGCTTTTTCATTTCCATCTACAGGTCTCACATTTCATCTTTATCTTTTATCTTATGGAAATTCTCTGATCCCTGATCCCACATTTCTAAGGGCAATGATGCAGAGGAAGTTGAATGTGGACTTCAGCATCAGTAATGATCCATATGTTTCAGCACAGATCCAGAGAACTAGATGGCCACACCAGAACATGAATATAAATTTCTAACTACACCTGGACAATAACCAAGACAGACCAAAATCAATGGCACTGTTAGGGCTCACAGGTTTAATATTTAAGTTTGTAAGTATGTTTGTAAGCATTTGACTTACAAACAAAATGATGTCATCACTTCTTTCACAAACTTTCCTTAGTTCTTTTTTATTGTTATTTAATGATGCCTTAATGGTAGCAGAGATTTTTGAAAAGTCTGGTTCTGATTGTGTTAGGTTGTGGTTTTCAAAAGCAAAGCAGATGCTCTCTCCTGACTTCTTTCAGAATTTGGATGGAAGGTCACTCAGCCAAGAAGTAACAGAGAATGCTACCTGAATGAACCACTGCTTACTGTCAGGAAAGGAATTTCATTATGATATATGGCCAAATAAAATTTCAGTAGTCATATCTTTTACTGAAGCAAAATCATAGGGGTTCATAACACTTGTGGAAATGCATTTGAATGCCTACATCCACCCTACATGCAACTATAAGGTTGGCTGAATGCAGATGTATTGCTCCCTCCCATCACAAAACTAATGGAGGGTTACTATTTTGAACTGGAATTACAATTTTATCATTATTATTTTATTGAAGTTGGCAACAGTAAGAGCATCAGGGTACAATGACCATAGGTTTTTACTTTCAGCTGACTATGGAGAAAAAATAAGACACTTCCACCGAAGCCAAAACCCATGCAAGTGCACAGTTGAATCACTTCCTTAAAATGACCAGGGCAGAAATGGTATGGAGGGACTTTAACAGGTTTGGGATCAGAGGTTAAAGTTGTTCTTATTCCACTACTACGAAACAATAAAATATACATCTTTCAGAGGAATGGAATCATCAGTGTGTTCTGCTTGTTCATAAAAATATGTAAAACTAGCAAAGAAAAAGCAACAACATCTCAGAGAAAAACACTGGCTCAACCAGGCTTAGAAGTCCTCACTGCTATTGGTTTGAGACTTAATATTGAAGTTTTCAAAGTAGTTTTTTCCTTGAAAATTCAAGATACGCAGCTGGAACAATTTTACTCCTTTTTATACAATTTCCTTTTCTCCCCACGAGATCTGACTCTTGCAATGTGAATGAATACATGTGCAGTAAAGGATTAAAACATCACTGATTTCTTCCCTGTTTAAATAATTCTGTGTAGCCAACACAATTTATTGGTATAAAGTAGGATTTATGGCAAAATATTTCCTCTTCAAGACATAAATAAGATTTCTTAATAGTTTTCTGTAATTCATTTTCTTATAGTACCACATTCTCATACATTTACTAGCATAATGCATCTACTAGAATAGCAATCGCATACCCTGAACACTATTTTAAAAACTCTTCAATACTAACAATCTGCTAGAAATATTGTTATCCCTCTTCTTCCACAATTCATTGTCTATGTCTTGCAGCCTTTTACCTTCTTATGCTGGATTTTACAAAAATTAAAAAAAAAAAATTAACAAAACAGAAACATACAAGGTTGCAAAGAACATGAAAGCTATCAAACTAGAAAAGTAGAATGTTATACTGAAATAATTATATGAAAATTTACAGAAGGCTACAGGTCTTTATTTTTCAACATTTCCCCTTACTGCATGTTATTTTGCCTTCATTTTCTGAAGTTAACTTTTCAGTCTCTGGTAGTGATAATTAGAATACGAACTGCACATATGTCTCTTTTTTTAACGTGGACAGAAATTATGTAATTATTCAAATTATATCAGAATTTATATTCAGAAAATTGGTTGTCAGTCAGAAGTGTCTTCCTTATAAAATGACAAAACTACTCCACTAAGAGCAGATGAATTCTAGCATAAATATCCACTTACAAAATTCTCTCTTGTGTTAACATGTTCTCAACATTTCAGTTGTCTCTGTTGGAGTACCTTCTACCAGAAAGCCTTAGGAATTTTTTTTGCACTGCAGAGGAGCTAAGAGAACTAAATGACATCAAAGTAAAGAATGAGGACTTACATTTTAAAATTTCTGCAGTACAATATCAACATGCAGAGAAAAATGTTTTCCATATATTTAATGCTAGTTACCTGAAATACCCTCCGTGAGTCTTAAGATATGACCCATTCTGTAGTCCGTGCCTTTTTGAGGAACTTTCTTTCAGGACCTCAATGGCTAGCATAACAAAGGAGAGAAACACCCACAAATAAATGTGATATTCAGAAAGCTTACCTAAGCTAGAAGTTATGTCTAGTGCTATCCATGTAGCAGTTGCACAAATGTTCCAGATACAGACATACACATACATATGCACGTATAAAAGTTATTGTCAGTGTATAAGTTACTACTATCCTGAGACTGAAATAATTTATGTAACATCTGTTTTCATATTTTTTCTAATTTTTTCTAATTAACATGCATATTTAACGCATAAATGCTCAGACCACCTATTTTTCTGCTGATTTTGTCCCTTTCCTAAGTCATGTGTTCCTGTGGGGTGCTCAGTATAGATGAAGCATTAAATGTGTTTGGAGGAATAGTGGGTGAATAGTAAAGAAAATATTTCAGACTATTCAAAAGAAGAAAATATGCTAAGAAAAAAATATAAAAGATCTGCTACAATGGCTTACAATATAAAAATAAAGGGATTTCCCAAAGAAATACAGTCTTCTGTTCATGAATCAAAAGTGGGAGCGACCCCATTCCTACCCAAGATATGTCAAGAGTTTAGCCTCTGAGTTTTCACCGTTTTTACTTTCAGCTAAAAGCAGGGAGTAAAACCAGTGCAAATCAAGTTTTAGTGATATAAGATGCTCCAGCTGTGGTGGTTTTTTTTTCATTTTTCTCACTATCAATACTTAACATATTCACTTGATGTTGAATGCTAAAAGCACTGGAAATCAACTATATCAAAACCAGATCTAAAACCACAGTAAATGTTGCTATTATATTGTACAGTCTGAAATTGCTAAAGTTAAGCTCAGACCTTGAGGAAAAAATAAATTCAGGGGAGTGGAAATAATTTATCCCCTTATGTTTACAGGACTAGGAGGAAAACAGTGTATGTTTACACAATCAAGATCTTTCTTAGGAGGCCTCAGAACTGCCTTGCAATAAAAGCACATGCCATCCTTTCCTGTATATATTCTACATAAACACTGTTTGCTGTACATCATCACGTACATCAATGATTGCAAAGGTCTTTTCCACCCTAGTTGATTCTGTGATCTACATTTGTGTGAACTTCAAATGCATAATGCAGTTCAAAACAGAAGAAGAGGTAGGGAGGGAAGGTCATTGATGTTTTGCTATTCATGGCAGAAGTCCACTCATCCCTACAGACAGCATGGCCTCCCTGTCCAAGACTCAATCGACCCCTTTTTGTCCTCCTGGGTCTGCAAATCTCTCATGCCTAAGGTTCATATATTCCTGAGTTCATACCTCTTTACCTATTACGAAGAGAGAGACATACTCCTTGCTTGCCAGCTCACCAGAAAGAAGACATGAACAATGCCTGTCACTATCAGCTTTATCTTCACTCAGCAACTTCACCCTATAGGTTCCATGTGATGCAAAGTTAGGAAGGTAGTTGCATACACCATACAGTCACAGAACACCACTGAAAGGCAGGTGATCCAACAAGGAGGCCTGAAAAGTGCTGCACCTCCCACCTTTAAAGCAACCTGTTCTTCATCTGACGGGAATGGTATGTCAGTTAAATGCAGGAAGCATTTATCTTTCTGCCCTTTTGTCCCTTTGCAGCCTCAGACACACACATATTTTAAAACAGCAACCTTCTCAATTGCTATGACAGAGAACAATCAGATGTTATAATCCCCAAATTGGAAGTAGGACATGTTAAAATGTCTTTTGAACGCTCTTAAACAAGAGCAAACCTCTAGGAGTATTAGTAATCCTCTCAAAGTATGATAAAAATTAGGAATATGAACTCTCCATTCATACCTGACAGCAATTTGCCACATCTTAATATCACAAAGAAACTAAGTGCACCTGATGAATATATAAATGCTGCAATCTCGTGACTATACTTATTACAGGTGGGGTAGACTTCAATGAAAGTGGAACCTGGGTCTTTGCCAGTATTTACATGGTAGAGCTTAGCAGCGCACAGTCTGTGAGCAAAGTAGGACATATAATAGAGCCCAAATCTGTGCAATGCTCATATTTCCTCAGCATTCTGCTGATATCCTCCAAACTGATGCACTCTTAAGCTCTTTTGAGCTTTCTAAGCATCTTCCTTTACCTTTGCATGTTTTTAGCACAAAAAATGTTTATCAGTTTGAATACTTACAAATGTAGATTTGTAAGAAATGTAAACTGGGATTAATTAATGCAGCAAAATCCAACATTAATCCTCACAATCTTTCCCCAGCTAGAAAGAACCCCCTTGCTGGAAATTCCTCATTTGGCTGGTCAGATTGATTCTTCAGTAACAATGCTAAAGCAGCCTATGAACAGTTTCTTCACCAATGTCAAAGGCCTTGTCCACTCTTTCCAATCCTGCCCCTCCCACTTTGGTGAAAGACTTGACAAGCAAGCTCCTCTTCCTCAGATGGAACAGACAGGAGACCTCCCTCGCCTGAGTTGGACACAAATTTGCAAAAGGCTTTATGAACTAGCACCTTGTGGCATCACTGCAAATTTCACTGATCTGTGTTAGAACTGTAAGTTATGGAAAAGGTTTTCAGTAAATCAGGTGCCACATGAGTATCACTGCATCACTGCAACAGTTTTTTACATCTGAAGTCAATACTTTCATGATAAATTAAGGAGACATCATTACGGTCATTAACAATAAAACTATTAAAACCAAGTCTGAAGCACTGCAGTTTTCCACAATTGCTACAGAACAGAACTTCTGTTATTCAAAACAGCTTCCCCTTAGGTATAGTTTTTTCAGGGAAAAAACAGGAGGGGAAGACAGTACTACATGATATGGACTAATGCTGAGTTAGAGGAATTTCTTACAGCTTCCATTTAAGCTATACTTGAGATTCTGTATTCAAAAAAAAGTGCACTTGTAGTTTGCATTTTAACAATAAATTCTGAACTAAAGTGTCACCAGCTTTGAAAATATCTGAATTACGTTACTGTTACTGCAAATGCATCTTTACCCTTGCAGGTGAGCCAACACTCACAGTTCCCATCACGCTCATCATTAATACTAATCTGCACATTAAGGAAAAAGATATACTGAAGATAAGCTTCCTAGAAACCTTGCTGTCTTTTCCCTTTGCCAATTCTAGTAGCCCAGGGACACAAGCTCACAAAAAAAGGAAATGCAAAATGCATCGAAAAATGCAAAAGGTTTCAAAACAATTTAGCATGTTGCTAATAAGAGAGGATGGGATCGACATAAAGTCCTTAAATATGTAGCTGCAGTATCTCTTGTACATAACTGTTTATAAGTACTTCTCACCTTCACTGAGCTCTCTGCAGTGCAGAACAGCAATCTGACTACTACATCCCATAGGTACAAGCACTGTGATAACTCTTGCATAAACTAATATAGCTACATTTCAGAAACACAATTTTCATCAACAGTGAATCAAGTCCAAACCAACAATTTATATCTTATTAAGAAATTTCTGACTATCAATTTTGCTCAATTTTCTCTGTCAGTTACATTTATAACCCTCAGGTTAGAGATTTGAGGATAACTGCATTAAAAACAGGCTGAAAAACCTTTGGTTTTCTGGTGCTAACATTGACAAATGCTCAAGAAATTGCTGCATTCATTTACTTAGTAAAGAATGCCTTTAGAACTAGCTGGGAAAGGTGGCCAAAACTGTCATAAAGGTTTTTTCTCTGGAAATAAGGTTATATATTCACAAATTATGGGACCAACCTATAAAATATTTCGCACATATGCACATACAAAATATCTGTAAAGTGAAATTAAGTTTCCAAAGCATATCAGCTGCATGACTGCATATCAAGGTTCAAGAATATCAGGTTAAAAGGCACCAAGCTACCTTGATTATATCCAGTATACTAACAAAGAGCTATCATCCCATCTATTTACTATGTCTTCATGCAAAGACAACAAAACACCAATTAAAGAAAGAAGTACTACATTTTTCAAACTATGTATTACGCTTCATGAAGACTTGACTCAGCTTGGTCACTGCAAATGGATATGTGAGAGCTGCACATTTAATAATGAATGCATGACTTCTTGAGCAGGGAATCACCAGTGTAAAGATATAGGAACCTGTATGGATAAGGTTTTCATGTTTCCAGCTCTTAAAGAGTCGCTAGCACCTGCTTATCAGGTGTTTAAAGCAGTCTTAGATGCACAAATAGAAAGGAGCCCTGAACAAAATGTTTACCCTCCAACTACAGTACACTGAAAGATCTGACAACGGTATTAGCAGGGGAAAAATCACGCCCTTTAAAGACTGTCTTTATTCCTTTCTGCCTTTTCTTCATGTTCACCTACATTTCTTCCAGATTTGCAAGGAGATGTGCCAACATATTTGGCCTTCTGATTCCCAGGCACCTAATGGACTGCTTATACAACCTTGTACATCTTTCTTTTCTAGGAGCACAGCTCCTCCTGCTGTGGTCCCTAAATTTGCTATAAGCATCACAATTTTTCTGATGACTTAATCCTTCATCGCAGTCAGGTCAGGTTGTAGATTTTTCTGCCTTTATCAGCAAGCAAGAATCCCACTGGATATAAGACATATAAAATTCACATTCTCAGGTGAATAGTGGATGAAAATGTACAGTAGGAGAAATGTATTTCTTCAATAAATCAGAAGAGAAGTAGATTACAATAAGGTCTTACCTAGAAAGATAGGGAATAGGTCTGTAGCTTTGAATGTTCAGCCCTTTCAGCTGTGAGGGGGGAGGATCATAAACTCAATGCTGGTAGTGAGGTTGAGGAGAAGTAGAAAGTTACGTGGACTCTGTGTGATGCCATATTTGTACAGGAAGGATGACCTGCACTGAGAACACCACTGTCAGATAGTTGATGGATTAACCACTTATTACTGTCAGATTTTTTTATTTTCCCAAATTCCACTTTGCAAAATGAATTGAGTAATATTCTGATATACTAAACATCATCTTAAATGACTTGACAAAAGTTTCTTTTCTACGTGCTGTATTTTCAAAGCTCATCAAGAAAGAAGTAATAAAACCTTTGAATGTACTCAGGAACGATCTCTTCCGGTGCCAGTTTCTGAGGAAAAAATGGATGAAAATTACTATCTCATCCATAAAGCCAAGTTCAAATGGATGAATGTGGCTATCTTGATCACAGTGCCATGAAGAAAATAGCACTGTTACTTTGTTTAAAACCTCTCAAGCATTTATCAAAATATGATCATACACTGTGAGAGAATACAAGCATATAAGTCACTGAATATGATGATGAAACCAGTAGCTGGAAAGCCAAATATAAACACGTGCTACCAGGTTACTGAGCGCATCATCAACTTTCCAGAGCTTTGTTGACTATCATGCCTGCCTTTGGCCTTCACAACATGATAGAAATACTTTTGTTCTTTTACTTTCTGTATCACTATCATAATAGGAGACTGTATTTCCTTTTTTGTGTTCTGTCCAATCCTGATAAATACTCCTCATGGTAAAGGGGTTACTAATTCAGCCCAGTCACTTGAGGATCCAGCTTAAGTTAGTTTATATTGAGAGACTGCCTTGGTAAACTGCAGATCCCCAAAAAGCATATACATCTTTACAATGATTTACTGAAAGCAGCAGCTCGTTTTAATAAAACCATCCCAAAACATAAAATTGATTAAACCAACTGCTGTGCAGGGCATACACAACAGCTGATCAAAATCATTCAAGATTTTTATTCCTAGAATATCTCCAGAGCTTGTAGAGTTTTTCCTACTTATTACTTCAGTTCTGATACACAACTCACTTAGGCAAGCATAGAAATTGAGGCTGACTGATATTCTGATATTTTTAACCAAAAATTCAGATAAACTTAAAATAATCACACGTTTGCAAAACAAAAATGAAAGCTAAATATACTTGAAAATTACCAGCAGTTTTCATAATGTAAAGACTTTTATTTCCCCAATTATCACTCTTCAAATGATATAGCATGCCTTGATTAATTGTATCCCAAAGAAGTCTCATAACACACCATACAGATTACTCCAAAGGACACAACACTTCTTCCATTTCAGAAGGTTTCAATGGATAGATTTATAATAGCATTTTACATATATATATATATATATACACACACGCACATAAATAAATAAATGTGCTTTAGAAAGACAGGAAAAGAAAACTTTTTCCAAAATTAAAAGATAACATTGCTAACTTTACTTTCCTTGCACAAAATATCACTGATAAGAGTTTATCTATTTTGTTAAGCATAACAAAAAGTTCACCTTTTCAGTGTGGTACATGAAGCTTTGCTTGCCTTTTATATAGTAAAGCAATTTTATGGTATTGTGTCACAATGAAGGACAAAGATAAGCCAACTGTTTAGATTCCTCTCCTTTATGTTGTGGCTTTGATCACTAACAATGCTGCATGAACAGTCAACAGAAGGCTGACATTTCATAAAATATGCAGTGATAAAAACTAATACTGTAGCATCTGGGAGCGATATATAAAATGCAGAAATACACCTAATAACTGTGATCTTAAATTACAAGTTACTAAAAGCTAAATAAGAAGTATACCTAAAAGAAAGATTAAGACAGGATTTTTGTGCTTCTGCTCCTAAAAACAAATTTAAAAAAATTAATCCAAGATATGCTATCTATTATTCTTAACAGTTCCTCTGGCTCCCTTGGATCTTAAAAGCAGCCTTGTAAAGGAGTGCTTTTTTGCCGTATTATTACGTATCAGCAACAGCTAAACACATTATAAGCCTTCTTTGTGCTGTATTAATGTTCTAATACTTTGTGAAGTCCCCTTTACTGTCTCTTTTAAAATATCAATCACACAAAATACAAATAAAACCTGGTGACTGACTCTTCACTGTTATGTAAAAAGCTGAAGCTTTATGATGACAAAAATAAGTAAAAATCCTTCCAATAAGCTGCATAAATTAAGTAAATCTCAGAGTAGAAATTACATTATTTTAATTTATTTACCTTAAGAACATTAAGAACCTACAAGACAGGCCACATAAAATGGAGGATTACATCCTAGAAAGCAATGAATCCCTAAAGAACTTACAAGTCATTGTAAATAACCAAATGCTTTTTTTGCTCTTACTATGTTGCTGTAGCTAAGAAGCTAAAAACAATCCCTGGGTGCATTACTGGGAAATATATGGTAGTACTAAGGACCTGAAATTATCTGCACATATGGCATCACTGGAATGCTACAACTGGGCCTGGTATCTTTAATTTAAAAGAAAGTTCAAATTAAAAGGGCCAAAAAAGGAATTACAAGAATTACAATCAGGAAATCCTCCTTTTTATTGTGTGTGTAAGAGAGACAGATACAAGATCGGTAGATTTAGTTTATCTATGACAGATTAGAGATGACTTGATTCAGATCTACAGCTTAGTACAAGTGGAAAAAGTATAATAGCCAATAACTCTCTAATCAAGCATAGAAAAAGGACAGTAAGACTGAATTACTGAAAAACATTATCAGACAAATTTTGTCTAGAAATATAACACCTTAATTATTACATCAGGTTAGCTAGGGACATAATGCATTCCTTTTGCATCTTAAATATCAAAGTAAAGGTGAAGCAATGATTTTGATTTCTTTTTTGCTTAATGATTAATTCTCTACCTTCATTTATATCAAAGATGGAATGCTTAAACAATCAAAATAATCTCTCCTGCACTGAAAGCAGTTTAATATCAAAGAAACTGCAATACACAATTAAGTTTAAAAGACAATTTTATACACCAGCTCTATTTTCATTTATGATTCCATGGGTCATACTTTCATGAAACTCTCAATATAAAAATTACCTTATCTAATGTAACATAAAAATAATTTTAAGAAAGGATGCAAGTTACAAGAATACATAATTAAGAAACAAAGTAAGAGTGACTTAGGTGGTGCAATAGGTTAAGTAACCACTGGTCATCCACCGGTACAGATAACATTAAAATGAAGTTGAAACAATTCAACAAAAATCAAAGTTAAAGTAACCGCTCCAAATAATTTGAATATAATGATGATTTGCTTTGAATATAATGATCTGCTTTTGGCACCATAAAATGGGTAGGACTTCCTCAGCATAGTTTTGAGATCTAGAAAAATACAAGGTCTAAAGTTCTAATCACAGTAAGAAAAATATAATGAATTTAGCTTTTAAGTATTAGGCCCTCATTTAATGACAAGGAAGAAGGAATCATGTATCAAATTAAAAAGAATGCAAAGGAAAATCCATATTTGGTGCCTGAAGGACCACGAAGCATATTTTCGGTCTGAAAACACGCACCAAAATTACAGTTTAAGTACGTGGGAGGCAATTGTCCTTGTGGTTATAATTAGTGTCCGAATTTAGAGACTTTGCTGCTTAATGCACACCCACCCGCCTGTTATTCTTACTGTGTCACTTAATGGAGATGAATACTCTTTTCCCACCTCATATTTATATCAAGGCTATTTAATTTCTTTAGGTTGCTATAATAGGTTAAATGGCAGTCTCAGCATCACTCTTCATCTCCCACTGGACAATGAATGGCATTATAAGACTGAGAACAGATGAAGGCATATTTACATTCATAATGTTCTTGACTATAACATTTATGTAAATTATGATTTTATATTTGCAAATACTATAATTTTCAGTTTCAATGAATACTTTACTACTCTTTCATCATTAACTTTCTATGTACATTATATGGAGACAAAAACTAATGAAAAATAAAGAAACTAAATGATGTGATCAGTGAGATCTTACAGAAGAGGAAAAAAATGCTTTGTTTCTCAACTGATCTTACCCCTATACAGACAGGGGCCGAACTATACCTCACTGTTCATTCGTAGTGTGTAAAACTTAGAGAGGTTTTTCAGAAGCTAACAAAAACCAAATTTCACATAATGGCTTGTATTTTAACCCCACCAAATTTTAACAACTGTATTGCTCATGAAAATGCAATTTTTTCCCGATCTGTATAAAAAATAAGTTTTCTCTTCATTGACAAAACACCATGGAAACACTACGTTAATTACAGAACTGCATGCAGAGTTTGGGAACATGTTTACAAATGTTACACAAGAATGAAAACCTCCAAAATATCAAATTTCATTAACTAAGCTACTGCTCCACCAAATGGATAGAATGATTTTTAAATATCCCCAGAGTAGAAAATGAAGTTTTCAGTTAAGAAGAACATTCATCTCTCATACCTATTGTAACGTGCACACACTTAACACACAAAACCTGTGTATTTCTATGCATAGATTGTCATAATTTTTCTGTGACGGTCAGCTAAGTATTTCCTTCAATTTTATAACATGCAAATCTGACTCAAAAAAAAAATCTGTGCTTCCAGAATGAAAAACTGGCAAATCAAATTGGTCCAAATATTCTGACACATTTTTAAATGACAAACTTTTTGTGTGTGTTTTGGTATGAGCTTAGTGTGACATTTTCAGACTGTAAATGCAAACATATGTAATGAAACAGCTCTCAAACTACTGCAGTCTCAGACACATATGTTATTTTTAAAGAGGTGATTCCTTGATACCTCAGAAGCACTATGAGAATGAAGAAATGTCACATTTCTTAAGGAAGTAAAATTGGGCATGGAAGATGAGTTGGATCAGTTATACACGTTGTTTTTCAAGTTACTCAACAGGTAATCATTAGAAGACTCAGGCTGAAATGCATAGACTGTGTATACATTCAAAGAGAAAGTCTTTAAAAAAGCAGTGAACTTTCTGGTCTCTCTTACCTTTGTGCCTTGTAATAGAAATGAAATAGACTTCAAGATTATGTCCCAGTTTAGCAAGTGGAGGATATATGGACTCGGACAATGGCCCAAATCATCACTCTCTTCCATTAAATATCACTTCCCTTTCCATAATTTATCTTTTTGTGTAAAGTAGTTAATTCCCTAAGTTTCTGCTGAAGGCCTGGTAAAATGGAAGTCTGTAGGGGTATCACTGCTACACCAGACCAAATTACGGCTACCAAACAGGGAACCCTTCCTCTCAGCACCCTACAAATACTCTGAAAAGGGAAAGTTACTTTGTGGGACTTTTAACAACAAAACCTTAAGGGATGTTGAGAAGACCTTCCCAAAGTCATAGAGTGAGTTTGTATAGGAAAGAGTGAAATCAATCTGATACCACTCCCTAGTATTTGCTGCAGAGAAAATACCAAACCCTTAAACTAACCTCAACATTAATTACAAAACTTAAAATAGTCACAAGAAACAAGATGCTGGAAAGTATTTTAATACTGACAAAGTCTTATGAGTAGTTTTTATCACAATTCTTCAAAGAAGTTTGCATATGAATTCTTTTGTTCCTGCATTTTAATTTTGGCCACTAATGATATATATTCAAGAAATAATTACATCAGAAAAGTTAAGAAAACTACACTAGGCAAATTTTCTTTTCAAAGAATCTAGGAGCATAAGGCAGACCCCTGTGCAGAGTAAAAATGTCATGAATGAGGAAATCTACTGAATATCACAACTTTCTTTTTTATGTGAAATAGTTCATCCTTTTCATAATGTGTTTAATACACTATCTTTTGGAATTAGAGTAAGATTTTCTATCAGAATAGAATAATATCTATTCTTCTCTGTTACATATCTCTGCTAAGTAAACATGAAAGTAAAACAAAACCATGATTGTTTCCCCCTAAAATGCTACAAAGCCATGTAGCTTTCATAACTACAGTTTTCATGCACAAAAATAACCACAATTTCATTCAACATTTACATTTCATTCATGAAAGTGGATTTAGTGAGTGCAATGAATCTAGATATACAATTAGTTACTCACGATTCATCTAGCTGGTCGCTATTGACCTGGAGCAAAGTTTCACACTATAAAATATTCTCAGTTGGAGCAGTAGATCATGATTACACATAACTAGATACTGATTCACAATTTAAACATTTAGCCATTTCCTTTGCTTTTGTCAAAACTTACTTTTTACACAGTGAATGCCTTTTTAAAAGTTTTGAGGCCAAAATCAGACTGAAGGCATTGTATGACTTTTCTGTTATAAAAAAACCAAACCAAACTAAACCTACCCAATCACAAATCACTTCACCTAAACTCCCATTATTTTCAAGTATCTATATTCATAACTGAGAAAACTCAGTAACAGTCTGACAACTCAGAAAAGTACTCCTGTATTTCCTTTAAGTTAAATACTTTCCAAAGTCTGAGTCTAAATGACCAAAAAGAAACTAAGTGCAATCTGTGCTTTCAAGAGCAACGTGTAATTAAGGTCTCCCAACCATTTACTCAGGAAGAAATACTGTTGCTTCTGGATTTTAAATTAATTAAAATCACTTCCCTGTCAGATGGTATGAATGTCTCCAAGCAAGAGAGTCTTGATCTACTTTTTGTTGTTGGGAAGAATACATTCACCTAAAAAGGACAGTATTTTCTTCCTTTTCTACCCCCTACTCCCCTCTTGACAAATGACAGAGAATAACAATTTTTTTCTCTGATCCAGCCTGGATCCTACAATAAAGTATATTTCTGGATTTTAAAATAATCTAGATTAATATGCTAAGACAAATTTTGAACATTTATAATACAGAGAAATTCTTGCAACTAACCTACAGCTCCCTTGCAAAAGATGAGAAATTTGGCAAGTTCAAAGATACAAGCACAAAGATTCTGATTGTGCTTTTCTATGTCTTTAAGGCATGTATGTTCCTGAACAATGATAAAACAACATTCAACCATTTTTTTTTAAAATCTAGTTGAACCACTCGTGCCAGAATCAATTCTTATTAAACTAATGCTTATGAGAAAAGATCTTACAGGATGAGATACATAATATGGAGAAAACCAGTGCAAAAGTTGGTGGCAAGATTTTAACTCTACTTTAAAAAGTATAAATCTGCAGAAACATTATGTTCTCAAAGAAAGTGTTTAATATGAAATCATGTACTGTACATCACTCAATACAACCTTGAACAAAACTACATTAAGTTGCTCGGAAAGTTCTGAGTTATATGTCATTTCCACCTTAATTTATCCAAATACAACAGACCACTGATAACACAGAATAACTTCTGACCATTGTGGCTTCTATTACCCTGAAGAAATGTATAAATTTCTATATTTAATATATGTGTTCATTGAATGAATAGCACTCAGCAACGTGTGGAGTGTCTAAAATTAGTAGGCAGTTGGTCATCACTGTCACTTTAATTTGGCTTTATTCATCTGCTTTCCATCTAATTACAAATGCTGGCCAGTCACAACAACTGAGAAATGCTGCTGCTTGCAGATCAGTCCCTAATACTGGACTCCAACTGCACATGGCTGGTATCTGCACTGGTACCTGTCAGTATCATTCAGTATATGTTTAGACATTTAAATCCATAAAACTTAAAAGAAAAAACAACTAAAATTCTGTGAACTTCCTTTAAAACTTGTCCTAAAAGCAAAGCAGTCTAAGTCCCACAGAATTTCTTGAGGAGGAGGACACGGAAACAAAAGGAAGCCAAGGATAGCCATGAAATAGCATCCCTTCCCTTCAAGGTAAGTTACAGACAATATTTTTTTTTGTCCTTAACATTTTACTGAACATTATCATACCTCCAAACACATCAGAGACTACTGTCTTTGATTGTCACATTTGTGGTAAGAGGATCACTTCAAATACACCAAAACATCATTACAATCTTCTTTTCAAGTACACACCACTGGCAACCTGACTGTTTCTCCCCTCCATGTTTTTTTTCATGCAGATACACTTAAAGCTGCCACTTTTAATCCTTTAAGCACAATTTTAACAAATACTTTTTAACAAATTCTCATTAGCATTTATGATTATCTAAGGCAGAAGTCATCTCTTACTGAAAATAAAAGAAAACAAACCCAGAAACTAAAGTCCTTTCACCAGGTTCAAGTGATACAACTTGTTACCACTGCAATGCTTCTGAAAAAGTTTGAAAGTGAACAAAATGCAGAGGAAACATAATATAATGAAACTGTGTAAGAGACATACATAATAGTAAGCAGGTAACCACAAAGGCAAGAAGTTGCTGTCCTCAAGTAGAATCACAGGTTTGGGCTGGAAAGGACCTTTAAAGACCATCCAGTTCAACCTCCTGTCATGGACAGAGTGGGGGATATCTTCCACTAGACCAGGTTGCTCAAAGTCCCATCCCAACTACCCTTGAACACTTCCAGGGATAGGGCATCTGCAATTTCTCTGAGCAACCTGTTTCTGTGTCTCGACACCCTTATAGTAAAGAGTTTCGTCCTTAGATTTCATCTAAATATACAGTCTTTTACTTGTAAACCAAAGGCCTAAATCCCCTCAGGCCCTGCTAAAAAGTTTTCCTCCAGCTTTGTTATAAACCCATTTAAAGTATTGAAAGGCAGCGGGAAACTCTTCCTTAGTACTGGGATTTCCAACTAGCAAGGCTGGTTTCTTGGATAAAATGAAAATGAACTATAAAAGCAGGCACCAAGTACAATGAAAAAAGCTCTGCCAGACCTGGCTGGGCTCTATCCAAGTCCAGCTCAGGCTTCAGAGCCACACTGCCCAAAAGGAGGCTCAGGAGGCAAATGGGGCAACTTGCCAGGGGCAGGGGCACAGGAGATGCAGCGCACAAAGAGCACTGACAGAGGCAAACTGAACTAACAAGAATGTGAAGTAGCACCAATTTTGCCAAGTGAGGACCAGCTACATAAAGTAGATAAATCTAACATGGTACAAAGAGGAAAAAAAGGGATGTTTGATGAAAATAGCCTAACAGCACATGGTACTGCTAGTCCTCACTAGGAGAATCTGACAGCTACTTAAAAAAAAGCCACAGTAATTACTGGTCCCAAGTTGATATTATGTACCCTCACGGGGAACTGATATAACTTGATTTTAGTGCTTTGCAAAGTAACTCTTTATCCTGGACCTGTTCTTCCATCCTTTGAAGATGCATGGCCTGCAAGTTTTGCTACATCTGAGAAAAAAAGTCCTTATCTTATGGGTATCTTTCACTATAGCTGATTGCTGCAATACAGCCATAAATTTAACACAGGAACATGGACCACCAACACTGTAGGAACAGAAACAACAGAAACACTGCAATGAAGGTTGGTTGGGTTTTTTAAATACGTAAATGTTGCGCTCATACAGATGTGTGATGACCTCTATGAGCTGCATAACAGTGTAACAAATGGGTAATTCACTTGCTCCACAAACCACAGATTACCATAGTATTTAAGAAAACATGCCATCTGTAATATAGTTGCAAATCACCAGTGCTTTTTAGACCTGATATAGAAGTTTACTTAAAGAAGTAACTGACAAATTATAAAATACTACCTATTCTAGAGCCTGTAAGAAAATACATAAACTCACTTAAAGATTTCTTCTTCTTCTTCAAATTATAAACACTTTCTGCAGTATTTAATAACCTGAGATATTCTATTTGGAAAAAAACCCCAGTTCATTTTTCTTGATGCTTCATAACCCAGTTTATAAAACAAAGACTTTAGAACCAGGCTGCAAGCCAACAATTATCAACTATTATCCAGGATTTAATTACTCCCTAAGTCAAAAGAACTATGTTTAAAGCTATACACTACTTCAGTGTCCTAATAAATCACTTCAATAGTGAAACTTGTTTGACCAGTTTCATTATTATGTCAACATAAAAATATTTGAAACACAAGAAATCAAGAAGTATTAAGTGAAAGCAATCTTGGAGAACACTGGAAAAATTTCAAGTAGACGTAACTACAGGAAAATAAGTAACTGGCATTTACAAATATTTAGTCTTCAGAGAAATTATCTGTCTTAAATGTAGGTTTAACAAATTAGTAATAAAAGGAAAGTACACTAAATGAATATTATTACTTTCCCATCAAAGAATTCTTAAGATGATTTAATTCCAAGTCTACAAAATCTACAGTATACCAGTCCTGAAACAACTGTGTGAAGCTTACTGTGAAGCAAGCACATAGTTTTATAATTTTAATCAGATTATACATGTTTGATGAAATACTAGGGTTCCTCAAAAACATCAATTGCATGTTCTTTTCTGAATTAGCAATATGCATTGCTTTCTTTAATGAAATTTCTATGTTCTTGTTTTCCTAAGAAGAGCTGTAAAACTGCCATGGACAGAAGAAATTCACAATTTGGCAAATGGGTGATGGGGGAGGAAAAAAATGCACTTTGGCACTCTAATCATGAAGACAGAGCAGACAATTTTTTTTTTTCTTCCCTTCTCATTTTCCCTCATCAACCAACAAGAAGCACCAGATCTACTGACTATATGCATACTACCTTACTGCATGGCTAAGAAAATCAAGTGATGAAATGGAAGGTAAGAGCAGCAGGCATAGCTTCAAGTTTGCATCTCATGTATCAAGCCTTGCCTGTAGTCTCTTCTACCACTGAACAAGCATAATACCTCCTTTCCAAAGGAAAGATATCTGGCAGGTTACATGGAAACCCCTGCTGCCTGAAGCCAGCCTTCTTCACTAGTCTGAATGCTACCTCCAACACTTGGAGTGATAGAGGAAGGAAGCATCACACTACTGAATTTGGCTCACTTTGAAGTGACTATGAGGTAGAAGCCAAGTTTGTCAAAAGCCTTAATACTTAAAGATCTCCCAGGCTTGTTCATGAGAGTATAAGGCTTGTCTTATATTAAACATACATTGAGCTAACCAGAATATTCAAAAGCTGCTAAGGCAATTTTCAACAATTTTAACTAGTTTTTGAAAGACATAGATTCTCTAGTAATAGGAAAGAAAGCTATTTTTAATTAGTTTTCCTAAGTAGGAAAAAAAAAAAAAGGACATTCCTAAAATTATGAAGAGCAGTAAAATCAGTTTATTATAATTACTTACTATAGCATTATCATGTCATTTTTTAATTTCCCAAAGCTGGATGCAATGAAAAATCATCTTGATATAACCTATAACAAGCAGTCTAAACACTTGAAAATGGTAAAATGATATAATTACACATGCACATACAAAAAGACTAAGCCACCAAAAGCCCAAGTCTTTACTTCTCAACCCTTTTTGACACTTCCAAAATTCAGGCACAGATCCAGAAGAACTTTCTGCCCCACGTCTGGTCAGTAAAGAAATTGAGGTTAACCTTTAATTTTTAATGTCACCTGCAGCCAGTGACTGCTTTTTCTAATGCAAGTGACAGATAAACAGCAAAACACTCCCAAGATGATACACAAAGCACCACATACCATAAGTGCATTTTTATTTTTATACCAACTCAATTTCTCAAATGGATAACCAATGTTCCTACTAATTTACATTAAGAATTGAGTGAGGCATGAAAATTGTTCTGATGCATAGGCTCTATTTCTTTAATGTACTGCACAGTGTTCTGTATTTTATTGCAACACTGGAAAAACCTAACTACACTTAAAAGGTACAGAAACTACACATACAAAAACACAAGCACATATACGTCTTAAAAAATCACTTCACAAAGAGTTTTAAATTATCCAGAGAGTAGGAAGGAAAAATAACTAATTAAAGTCACTGATGGAAGTCAGTAAAAGCAAAAAAATTGTTCCCATTAAAATGAGTTTTCTGACCTTTAATTACTTGAACTAGTATTTTTTTGTAGACCAATACTAGTACTTTACATCTACATTGCTAGGATTTCAACTTTATAATTCCTTCATACAATTCAATACTATCACCGTAACATTTGCAAGGTAATTCCAAACTAAACAGAGGGAATATGGCAAATTGAGGTAATATAGTCTAGCTATTTAAGGCCAAATTGGCAAGTCTTTAACAGTAAACACTGTATCATTACTAAACACTGCCATGTTGTTAATGTAAGGAGAGGTTTAAATTAGAGAGTGAATTGCCCCTTCAGGTCGGGACTTGGGGCATATTATGGGAGAAAGTAAAGAAAAGCTCCCACTGACACTGTCTATGTTTCACCAGTTCTGTGGGAAGCAGACTGCAATACAGTTATCCGTCACTTTTAAAACCAAATACTACAGTCAATGTTTTCACTTGTCTTTTAAAATTTAGCGTAGTGAACTGGGGAGAAAAGAACCTGTGTTTGTAAAGGAAGATTTCTTTTGATACAGAAAGGGTATCAAAAATAGTTTTTCGACAACTGCAGGAGACACATCACAAACATCATTTTTATATATGTTAAATGTGTAACTATGACATTAATGAAAATCGAGGCAAACTCAATTTGCTTTTTAAAAAGAAAATATAAAAAAATTAACTTACACAGTGGTGGGTGCTCAAATACAAAGGAGACAGTTGTCTTTAGAAGGATATTCTCCGCACATTCAACAGTTAAGCAGTGTTGGGATGTGGCCCAGCCACCAGGAGCAATGACAAAGCTGTAGTAGCAGTCCCAGTCCCAGACTTCTGGAATTGACCTTCAGATGAAGAATAAAGACACTTGATGAAAAAATACTCAAAATATTTTTAATTTTTTGTTTGATCTAACAGGATTCAAGTAGCCTAAGCTACTGGATTTCTTCTGGAGATTTCAACAGGACAAAAACAAAAGTGACTGAAACTAGGTTTATTTTTTAAGTCAAATTAAGTATTTCACACAGTCATGTATCAGAAGAGACAGAAAAAACATGTAAAATAAGTCCATGTGGTTCAATTTATTTATTTCTACGATGACAATAATGGTAGAGAGACAACTCTTAAAAACTTTAGCATTATGAAGACTTCATTATTCAATCTGAAATTTTTATCAACGTGCAATTCTTGGCTACTTCTCAGTATTATTTTCTCCTCCTGTGACTGAACTTCTTAACACCATGTATCTTAAAAATTTCAGTAATTTGATATTGTTAGATCTATTTTCTATAAAGCTGTTATTTCATTATTAATAAGACTCCAAAAAATTGTATAGAGTTCAACAGCACACTACAAACAAACTAAAAATGTTGAAAGCTATGGTTCTAAGAGAAATTTAACAAATGAAATTCCAGCAACTGAACAGCCATCTATCTTTTAGTAACTCTCTTTTAACTGTTCAAAAATGCACTTTTTAAATCATGAAAAAAATATTTTTAAAACAACCTCTCTTTAAAACATATTTATGCAGAATTTTTCAACTACTTTGAGATAATTAAACATAACAATGGATATACTGATATTTTAAAATAATTTTTCCTATTACAAATATACAAAGCTAATAGTGTTGAATTGGAAACACCATCTTCTCTTTTTGAAAAGCTGGTACTTTACTGTTTCTACAGTGCTTCCATCACAAAATGTAAGAACACAACCATCTAGACACATTTTTTTTAAAAAAAGTCCTAAATGACACTGATTTTGCAAGTAAATACCCAAATAGCTCCTGAAATCTGACCACTGTTGTCAGATTAGAGTGTAATCTGACACTCTAATATTACGGTACTGTAATATTTAGAAATATACCATGAAAAACATACTCACTTTGAAGAAATAAATTTAGGGATTTCTTTTTTTAGAAATTAAATTAAATACAATTGTCTTCTCTTGAGTATATTAAACAGTTCCAACCAAATAGTGGGCTTGTTTGGTTTTTTTGTAATTTGGATTAGCATCCTAGTTGCAACATACTAGCACATAAATGTATTTTTATTCTAGAGCATACTTTGAGTTATTAAGCCTGGCATTAAATTTTGTAACAAGATGTAATATATCTAATTCAAGACGGCTTACAGTATTCCTGTATTACTTATTAATATGTTAAGTGAATGTTTGGACAATTGATTTCAACTAAGTTTTGTGAGTAAAACATGTGACAAAATACAATTTTCAAATTACATAGTCCATTTGTCATAACTACCATTCTTTCTAGTTTTTATGGGTGTTAACGAGTTAAGCAAAAAAAGCCACAATGACTAAATAAAGAACATTAGCCATTTCAGAATTTAAAAGAAACTATTAGCACAGTTTACATAAAGCCATTAACAAAGTATCCTTGCTGTTCTGCTTTCTTATTTCCTTTTTTTGCTTTTTATACCCTCCTTCCTGTATTTGCCCCTGAAGTCTGTATGTGTATATTTGCAGAGGACTCACTACAGTGAGACCATACTCTTGTACTGAACTAATAATGAATAGTAATTGTATTGTTCAAGTATCATGTCAAGCCAATACAGTCACAGCTGTCATCAACACAGTCACCAACCAGTGATTGTTTTGCTCAAGAAAATCAATATATTTAACATACTAATCCTGTAAATTCTTATGAAACAACAGAAACAGTCCCAGCCAATGGCTTAAATAATGTTTATGTAGCAAAAAAAAAATAGAAAATATTTCTGTAAGTTTTGAAAACAGAGGTGATGACAATGTATTTCATACCAGTCCAGTGTGATTCAGTGTGATCATTTTTGTGTGATTCTTACAACTGTGATAGTTGTTTTCAACAGGTTAGACTGTAGAACAGTCTCTATGCCTGCACTGATGTTTTCTGAGTCACAAATAAGTCAAATAGAGAATGGAGAATGGGAAAAGCATGATCTCTGTTTGAGCCTTTGGACTAGCTGAAATCAAAAGACAGACTTACTGTGAATATGAAGAAAATTATATCAGAAAAAGAAAAAAAATGAAGATATGAATAAGTTACTGGAATAATTTACAAAACAGAATAGAATATTATGTTAAGATTTGTATTAACATGACACAAGATATAAAGATTATTTTTCTTGAAAAGTAATAGACAGTAACTTGACTACCTGAGCTAAAGTATTAGTAAGAAGAAACAGGAAAGAATCTGCCTGTATTTTAACAAAAGTGATAGCATCCTCATGGAGACAGCTCACTTTGAAGGATCCATGCTAGACACTTCCAGAACCTACTTGGGGACTCCATAAATCAATACTATGGCAAATGCAGACCATCTGCCAGACTTCTTGAAAATTATTTACAGAAAATAGTCTTCAATATATGAATAAAAATATTTCCTCACTTGTGCAAATGCTTCCACACCCACATAGAACAGAGCAAAGCAGGAGTATCATGTGCTAGTAGAAGGTTCTTAACAAGTAGAAAATTACTCCTATGTTGAAAGACGAAGGTATCAAGTAGAAAATGCAGGTAATTTGCCTTAAACCTCTAAATGAGAAGCTAAATTTTCAAGGTAACAAAACCGGTACAATAGTACATACTTTCCAAAGGAGTATTTATGTTTCCAGTGGTCCACTGGTCATACGACTATGTTCTGCTTAGAAGACTGAGAACAACTGATGAAAAACATCCCAACGCTTTGCCACTTGTTCTCACTAAGTCTTACTTCAGGATCCTTTCTACAGACATTAAACCAAAGGGCAGGAGGAAGAAAAGGGAGTGGGAACAAAGAAAAGAAACTAGCTTATTTAACTACATATAACTATATATTTAACTACTATAACTAACTATTCTCTGTTCTTCCTCCCCCAATACTGTTATACTGTTTCCATTTTTTAAAAAAATACATAACTAAGAATACATGCAGCAAATCATATAAATTACTTTGATATTTCACTATTTTAGTAAATACATTTGATTATTTTCTCATAAGATTTAATGGTGTTTCAAAGATCTATGCTGAAGGATCTAAACCTGAATGTTTTTCACAGTCTTTCTATTTAAGTAAGTAAATTTTAAATTACAGTTTTATTTCAAATAGCCATGTACTGCTTTTCTGACATTTGTCCATCATAATACTGCAACAGAATTAAAAATATTAACACTGACATCAAGATGTACTGCCATTATTTTAAGAAGAATAATTCCTTTAGAAACAGAATATGTAGCATATTTAAAGTATGGAATTTGGTTACTGAAGAGAGTCCCACTTCTGCATTGCTTCTAAGGTATACAGATACACAAAAGAGCATTTTAAGATGCCAGAAGCGGAGTAAGATACTCTCTTGTATAGGTCTATTAAATCTGTGAATGCAAGAACTGCTGCATTTCACAGTCTATTATTTATATGACAGAATGAAGATCTGAAAACATGAAATATAGCCTTAAATTATTCACTTATTCTTTTCACAAAAGGAGAAACCGTCAATCTAACACTAAAAGACTTCAAGCATATTTCTAAAGGTTTCATGAAAATTGCCTTATTTATCAAAACTTTATTCCCTCCGTTTGTTCATTAAATACTGTAGCTTTGCATTAAGGTCAAGCAGTGTCAACCAATTACTGTTGTTGGAAAAGTCCTACTTCCTTACTACTCAAAGAAACCATGGTATATAGTAAATTATTTTAATAGGCAAACTGAACACTGTTTACCCAAAGTACATTTCAACCATAAAAACGTATTTTAAGGGTTTCTATCAACAATCAATTATAGTACTATTTATTATGACAGTAGCATTAAGCATGACTCTTTGTCTGCTCAAATGCCAGCCTTAAAAAATATACATCTATTTTAGCATATTCAGCAATATTCTGTTCTTAGCTCATAATAAAGAAAAGTAACAAAAAACAAGTGACCTATAAAGCAAACTGAAAGGCAAAACCTAAAACATTGAATTTTAAAGAAACAGTATCAATTGGTATAAACATACTGGCTTCTGTCCTCATTCTCTGTTGGTGAGCAAGAGGGTTCAGCTTATATGACAGACCAGAAAAGAAATCCACCCTGCTTTCACTGCTCCTAATTTTGTAGTTTTGTGCCAAGAAAAGGCCACCCATAGGCCATCATACCCAATACCAAAGTCACAGTCATTCAGGATAAAAGGATTTCCATAAGATATTTTGATGTAACAACCCAGGACAGTCCTCAATCTTCTACCTGACCCATTTTAGTGGCCCGCAGTTCAAAAGGCTAGAATGATGGTTTTCATAAAGGTAATCACCTTTATCTTTACATTTCATAGAAGCAAAATTTTGGATCTCAACTCCCTTTGGAACTGACCTGTTTATTCCCATTCCTCCTCTACACAAGAAGTGATAAAAGAACACTTAATTTTCCAATGGTTACCTTTGAAATCTTACTATAAGCCTAACTCTGCCTTTCTGAAGTTACAAAACATGATAAAGGAAAGAAACTTTTTTTTCCACATTCTGTCACCTTGTCTCACTAGAAAAAAGTTTTCATCCACGTCCTGTATCAGTGATCAATGAGACCTACAGTGATACAAGACACATACACTGTTGCTACAAACAAGAAGAGAAAATAGAGTAACAAAAGGAATGAAAAAAAAACCTGAAAAGAGTCATGCTGAAAATTATGGAGCAGGAGAGACATAACAGAGTAGGGTCTGTTGTCTCATTATTTCTAAGAGATCAAAATAAAGAAAATCAAAAGAAGTAGAAAAAACCCAAACAAACAAAAAACCAAACTTAGACAAGTCCTCTCCAGTCCCCCTCAGGATGAGCTAAGTCCCACCTTCAAATTACAGTCTACCAGTGAAACTGAATAGATTTTAGAACCCAATATTGCACAAACAAATTTCAAGAAGATAAAAGAAGACAGAGAAAAATTACTGATACCTTCAAACTCATCTGAATTACTTCACTAAGAGGGTGTTAACTGGCTTCATGGATGAGAGGTAACAGTAGATGTGAAATGAGCTTGGGATTAGAGAGGTTTTAAACATGTTCTGCATTGTTGATGCCATATATAATGAAATACTGCCCAGACATAATCATTATAGGCTGGACACAAAAATGACAGAAATCAGCAAGCAATTGTTCTTGAAAAGATATTTTCAACAGCTCTGTCAAACTGAGTATATATTTCAAATGTAACTCAGAGACATTTGCTTAATTTGTTTCTGTCTGGTGTTTTCATAATAATCCTAGTGACTGCTAGTAAGAGTATTTATAAAATCAGCAGATAATACAATGTTGGGATAAATCAGCAGCACATCAGAGGACAGGATCTGATCTCCAAATGCTTTTGAAAAATGGAAGATATGGTAGGAAATCAACAAGGTGATTCAACAAAGACAAATCCGATGCACTATATTTAGAAAAGGTGCATCATAGTTATGAACACAAAATGGACACATTTCATCATTCTTTGGCTAAAATTACGTAGAATTTCATATAAGGAAAAATGCATCACCAATTATTTTTATTTTCACATTACATGTATGCTCTTAAAAGGACCATGAACAGCTCCATACATGAAAATCTAACACACAAACAGTAGAAAGAAATTATATCCTATATTGCACAGAATGAAAAGAAAGAGTTTCTAGAAGGTCTCCTTTCCCTGTACTGGCTTCTTCAGCCATTTCATGGATAGTTTCTTATAATTTCTTACCTCTTGTCCTGTAATAACAATTGCAAATTGTTTGCAAAACGAAAGTGGTATGTTAACCAACAGCACTTCTGTGAATTAGAGAACAATCTTTAGCTTTAAGGGACATGTTATTTGAGTATATTGGATCAGAAGAAATGGATCTTCTGTACTGATGAAACACTCCTTGAAAGGACAGAGAGAATAAACTTTGCTCTTCTAGATCCATCAGCTCTGCTGGATAACACTACCCAGCAGTGGGAGATATGGAGGTGGGTTGTAAGATAAGGAACAGGCTAAAGGCAAGAAGAGCTGTTTTAATTATAGCTGGGAACACAGAATTTGTTAAAGGAAGTCTACTGTATAATTACATTTGAAAATTTAGCAAGATGCCCAGAGGCTGGCTTGCAGCTGTCAGGAACTGGTAACGCCAGAGTTCTGCTCAGGAGGCAACCACTACTACAGCTGAGCACACCTCCACCTCCCTGTAGTTGAGCCGACTTTGATAAGGCAAAGGAATGACTTCAACTAAAATTAGTAAGATCACACAACACATGAAATTGCACCTATTCTCTGTAAAAAGTGTTCAGAGATTGGGTATTATTTTAAATGAAGTTTAAATAATGTATATCTGCTGGTTTTGATACTACATTAAATATTTTTCTTGAATGAGTGTCAATGGTATTTTGTGAATTGCATATTTTATTTAATAACAGATAAAATTCTGGTGGTTTTTAATAATATTAATTCATAATCAAACTAACCTCATCTAAAGGATAATATGGATTTGCATACAAAGTCATAGTTCTCTTTTTGGTCTATCTGGCCCAATCTAATGAAAATGAATGAGAGGAAAGCAGACAGAATGCAAGAATAAAAAAAAAAAAATCCGTATATCTGCTTCTTCCTTGGATTTAGAGCTGAAGTTGTTACTCTGCAGACAAACTGATCAATTATGGAACATGACTAAGCCGTTTTGGGGGGGAAAAAAAGTAAGACTGAACAACTGAAAAAACTGCTCATTTTATATGAAGTTAATGATTCTACTTCAAAAAAGTATATTCTGCTAATTCAGATTTTAGCAAATGAAGTGCTGTGCATGTTGGAAAACATCACCAACTGTATTACTGGTGTTTATTTAAAATACATCTGGCTAAAAAATGAGCAAGAATCATAATACAGTCATAAATTTGACCATATAAAATTATGTTGTCATATTAACATCACAAGAAAATAATAAGCTCTGGAAGACAGAGCAGACTCCACAAGCTTAATCCACAAATGTAAACCAAAACTTTAGAGCAGAATTATTTCTAAACACTGTGACAAGTGCTTCTTTTACTTCAAGTTTATGCCTCTGTAAGGAAGTTAAGTATATATGTGTAATTGGCATTATGGCCTTAAGGAGAGAAAACTGAAGGTCATTTCAGCTTTATTAAACCTGCTGCTGCTTCCAGACTGAAGAAAGTGCTTAAATCCTCAAATCATGTTGAAAGTAGAAGTGCAGGCAGCACATCAAGTATTCCATATTTGCTCCATTAGTCTAATGATTTTGTTTGATACCTCATTACTAAAATCAGTATAAACACTTCAGATGTCTTTCCTATGGAAAGGCAGAAATATTTTCTAAGTATCACAGACTTTGCTCACTTAGAAAAATGCTCTCAGCATAAGACTGAATAAAAAGTTCATTTCTGCGCATAAAGTCTGGCTTTGGCTCAGTGTAACAGGACTAGAGCAGGACTGGTTTTTGCTGTCTACAGTTCATTTGAGGAGAGCAGAGGAAAATCACCCCAGAAATCAGCTATTTTATACAAATTTCTCTCCTGTAATTTTCATTATAACAAGACAGACATTTGAAGGGCGATCAATAAAAGAAGGGTACCTATTGAACATACAAAATTTCAGTTTTGTTTGACTTTTAGAGATAATTAACCTTTACAATTTCACATATTCCTTTGCTTTAATTTTGAAATTAAAATATAGCCACTTCAAAAATTAGTCTTTAAAAGACATACAAATTAAAACTAAAAGATAAGTTTGCTAAAAGAGAAATTAAAGCTCATTTTGAAAGAGATTTCAGGACTACAATACTCATTTCAGTCAGTGACTTAGTTTTTATTTAAAATATAATTTTTTCAGGACTGTCTAACTACAAATATTCTGAGCCTTGGTCAATTCGGGTTGCACAGACATTGCAAATGTAAAAGAAACATGTCAGGCTTCATATTGATTTCTCCTACTTCAAGCATCACAGTTTCCTATGTTGACTTTTGTCACATCCATCTATATAGCATCATATAATGCAGCTTTAAGGACTACAATGATCCCTTCAGGAATGTACAGAGAAGAACTTAGTCTTTCATCTAAAATACTACCGTAGAAGACCAAAAGCATTTTCATGAAAGAGTTACCCTTATGTATCAACAATTCCACAGTAAAATACAAGAAAACCAACTATATTATATTGCTGATTGCTGTATGTTCTTGCTGTAGCTCTGGACAAAAAAAATAAAAAAAAAGCCTGTAACCTTCTGAATATTGATTTTGAAAGAAAAAGAACGTCTTATATGGAATGTTTCTGTAGATTCTAGTAAGTAAGCACAAAAATCTGTAAGCCTAAAGGCACTTTTACCTTTATTTTAATAGACAGAAAGATCCCAAACATAAAAACAAAACAGAAGAAAGAAAAGTCAGAATGACCTTCCTTGCTGATCCATAATGCAAAACGAACACAGTTCACATTTGTAGAAAATGCACTCTTTCCAAGATATGAACTTTTTCAGCACGAAGTTTTGTACAGAAATAAAACTTTCCAATACAGTTGAAAAGCACTAGTTCCCCAATCTGTCTGTGCTTCCAAGTAGTTCTACTTCTTCTGCAACATGATGTTCCTATCATCAGAAACACGGTGTGTATTCAATAGTTTTAACACACAGGGATGTACAATACTACATCTTAAATGACGAGGGCTAAAGACCAGTCACGCTAAAGACCAGTCACACTAAAGCTCAAAACCTGGGAATCAAAAGGCAGTTTGCTGTATCTGTGCCAAAACTTGTTTTGACACTGCTCATATCTGTACATGACATACAAGACATTATCTGTTCTTTTAGATTATAACTCTTCTGAAAAAAAGCTATTTGCCACTTTTATGTTTTAGCTAAGGAGTCATGATTTCTGTTGCTCTTATCACTAAATGCATCCATAACATATGATAATTTCTGTTTTCACCCTTTCTGATTTGCACTTATCTATGTATCTGTCCATTGAAAAGAGCAATTTTCAAAACAAGTTGCACGTATAACTTAGTAGAGTTTTAACATGTATGACCATTTTTATAAGATTCAGGTTATCCATCCAGATGAAGGTAGACTTTAACATAAAGTTACTTAAAATGGGAAGAAAATCACCTACTGTTTCTAAAATTGCTTTCAAATATTTTAGTTTGCCTCTATTCTTTTTCTCATAAAATAGGGGATGTCAAAGAGCATATAAAAATTTCTTAAATTAAGGAAAGAAAAACAAGAATGTACATTATATATAAGTGGTAATAGGCAGAGACAACTTCACTAGGCTGTGACATATGACATCTGGTAGACTATTATCATAATAAATGGGAAAAGTAGGTGATATTCTTTCAAAAGCAAGGTATGAAGAAATGCATCTTCATCAGAATGACAAACGTATCTGCCTTTAGCAAACATAGGTCAAATTGAAATTCAATATCTATGAACTAAATATTTTCACTTTGTTTAATCTCCTTTTCTCTTTGATTTTAAAAATTTCACTGAAGTACATCTTCATTTATCAGATATATGTATTCATGTAATTTAATTTCTTTTTAGTGAGGATAAATTAAACTTGATAATAATCAATGGCTAAAAACTCACAAGAAACAGCCTATTGCTTTTTCACATTTTTACAAATCACTTTAACTATGTAAAATAGTAGCTTAATGATTGTCAAACAACAATCTACATATACTGTACATCCATCTGTGACTCTTATTGGTATAACCATGCAGGTATCATAGAGGTGTTGAAATAGCTTCAGCTTTGCAACTGATGAGCTGAAAAGTAAAACCACTAATCTCCTGGGGATCATACTATGTATTTCACAGTATGTGCAAGCTACAAAAAAATTTTCTCATATAAGAGAAAGAAAAGGGAAACACTGACTTTCTGAAGTTAGATCTTGTTCCCATAAATCATGTTTCTTATGGTTCATTTTGCCTCATGCTTTATTTTTCAATTTCATGTCATCAGATGAGAATAAATGGAAAGAACCATCATAAAATTCATATTCCATGGAGACTGAAAATTGTCACTGGGTGCTTTAAAAAAACTTGAAACATTGCCTTTTTACTTGTGACTGAAACCAAGTCCTAATTTATATTTAGTCCTTTCAAAACTAAATACATACCTGCAAAGTAACATTTCCAGATTATAACTTTCTACATATAAAAAAATAACAGAAGTTTGAAAGTCACAGAGTGAACAGTCAAGTCACAAAGCAATGATGAGTTTTTGTAAGAGTCACAGATGGAAAGAATTCAGGAAAGCAAATGAAAGAGGTTTTTTATTTTTTTTACTTGTTTTTGATATGAAAAGTTACTTGGAAAAACAAATTCCATAGAAGTACTGAAATATAAAATATTAAAAGAAAGACGGTAGAAAAAAAAGGTGGAATATTAATATCAGTGTATTCCTAGAAATCCATTTGCTTGATAACGTGTTAGTTTTGGGGTCTTTTGAACACTCTGTTGGTGAAGACAGTCTGTATGATGGTATTTACTTTTCAACCACTTTCAATAAATTTATGAGTGATTTGGCCACATATTTTCAGATTTCAATACAAGCTGATGGCATTAAGATACCAGAGAGATTGATTTGGCAAGTGTATCTCTATGTCGTGTATGCTCTCATTTCACAACTATTGCCTCTTGTAACACATTAATGAGGATGCTAGAAGCATAGGAAAAGAAACCACAAAAAATTTGTGATTTCTATAGACTCTAATAAGTGCATGACAGTTTAACGCTGATTTAAGATGATCTGACAGGAGACAGATATCTCATTTTGGCCCTGTCACTGCCTTCTTCCAGAAGATAGGTTTCTGCTGTGAAGCAAGTTTTGTCCAACCTCTCCCATTCACTGGAAAAAGAGCTTGGAAACACAAACCTGTCTAAACTTCTTTAAGAATAAGATGATGGAGCATGAAAAAAAACGGAGATGGCAGCTAATATGTCCAAAAAAAGATATGTTAGGAAAGTGGAGATTTCCTTTTAGACAGGTTGAATGGCTAAGCCATTTTGTACAGTTGCAATTCAGTTCTCATACCAATTTTATTGTTTTTAAATCAACTATCAGAAGCATCTGGAATGTAAAATAAATAACTTCTGTTTTTTCTTCAACACATATCCAAGTGAATGCCTGGAGACTTGCACAAGAACTTCATGAAGGAGGATGGGGAGATGTAACGCTGCATGAAGCTGGAGCGGGGATGATGTCAGTGAGCTAAAGCCCAGATTCCACTCTTTGATGGTAGGTGTTGATGCCCATTCTCCAAAAAACGTTTGGCAAGTCACAGGTACTTGTACTTTGAAAGTTCTACTTTGCTTTCTGCACAGTAGCACAGTTGAACAGTGTAGCACAGTTGAAAAAGGAAAACTAGATTATAAATGGACTTAACACTTAGTGTTCTACCTATTTACATGAACATGGGTAAGTTCTTATAGCTCTCCCTCTCAGTAATGAAAGAGGAAAAAAGAAAATAAATGAAACACAATAACAGTGGTAGTCAGATTATCTAAATTCCATGTCACGATAACTCCACCCACGGTTTTGAAATTTGTTCATGCCCAAAACTGAAATAAGAAGAGTATCTACTATCTATTACTATCAGCATAGACAGCTGCCTAACACCTCATATCTTGGTTAGAGACTCTTCATAACAAATTAGGAAGCATCTCACAAATCATGTCTTAACAGAAAAACTGCCTCAATTTGCTACCCTAATCTGACCATTTTCAGTAACAGAGCTCGTACTCAAAACAGTTATACTGAGCTCAAGAAGATTTTAAAATAAAAACTAGAATTAAATACAGCAGACTACAGAAAATTGAGAAATAAGAAAAGCCACAATCACTAACTTTTACAGATACAAGAGAAACTTCATCCACAGAAATTACCTAGAAATATGAAACATTACTATTTGATAAATAAAAATATAATCCAATTGTTAATGCTTGAAAGCATCAATTTAAACTCATCTACTTTCAGCAGGAAAAAAAACTAAACAAAAAAACAAGCAACCGTATTTGCCTTATTTGTTAATTCCTTTGTGTAAACTTGCAGTTGACAAGGTAAACTTGAAGAACCTGGAAATTCAATCAAAGTAATCTAAATGACCAGCTAATAGCCAAAAAAATAATAGATCTAGTGCAGATTTTACTCTGACATAAAGTTGTTGACAATACATTTCTCAATAAAGAAAAATTGAATTATAGCCTTAGGGTGGTTTAATTTGGTACAAATTTTGAATAATGTTATATACATTTCCAAAGCAGATGCTAAGAGACTCTACAAGGACACTCAGCTCAATCAGAAGCCAGATTAAAGTTCCATCTGGAGCAAAACAGTTCCACAGCTCTATTACAATTAGCAGAGTCACCAATGTCAGATTCAAAAGTTGGGCAACGTGAAACTCTTTCTCTTCAAAATACAGCTATGAGTCCAGAAACCAAACAAATACTTCACACATCTTTAAAACAGAACTTTTCAAGCAGTCACAAAGTTGCACTTCTGTAGTCAGGTGAAAACTCTCATTTGTATTATTATGGGCACACGAATCGCAAAGACTACTCAGACACAATTACTGCATGCATGTAGCATTAAAATCACAAGTGTTCAAGTAGCTGCAAACTCAAAATATCAGCAGGTTGAGAACAGCACAGAAGCTACTTGCATGAAATGAAATTCAAGCTTGATTTCAAATTGCCCTGATCTTTGCCTACCCAATTCCCAGACTTCTTGTTATGAAACAAAGCATTTTCCCAACATGTTATGCTGAAGAACTGCACCCTGAAGTGACCCACCTTTAGACAAAATAAGAACAGAATAACCGAAGAAACCTAATGGTTCAAAGTGAAAGCCTAATTCTTCAGCCAAATATTCAATGTAATGTTTTCCTAGATTTAAGCAAAAACTAAATTTCAACTCAAGTTTACCAAATGAAAGCATCCCTTCAAAGTACAATTCAGCAAATGGTAATGCTGATACACAGACAGTAACAAAGATGGTGAAGACAGAAAAATAAAATACGCCACATGCCTGAAATTTACTATTTTACCATTTAAATAAACAATACACTACACAAATAAGCAAGCCTGAATGTGGAAGTTAGAAATCAATTGCCCACATCTTGCATCTCTTTCCCCCAAAATAAATCCACAATGGTTAAGTAGCAACAGAGACTTTTAAAAAATTACATCTCATTACACACATTTTCATCAAGAAAAGACTCGGTTAAAGAGCATATTTATATTTTTCCAGTTGCTGGTTACATTAATCAGCCTGATTTCTATTATCAAATAGTAAGCTGCTGAAGGTCTGAAAATATCTACAGTGTCAACATCCAGATAAGGGCAAAGTGAAGAAAAAGAGAACTGCAGCCATTGTCCAGCCTATATGTTCTGCAATGAAGAAGTAAATTCGAACTTCCAAAGAGAACAGCAATATTCACAATTTTATATTTAGTACCTTTAATTAGTGTTCAAATACTATCCAATAATGTCCACATTGGAAATTTAATCTTCTAAATCTTTAGAGAGAAAAATTAACAATCTGGAGCAACAATGCAACTTTGTCCTTAGACAGCCTCTGTTGTTATTTCTGCAAAGAGGGCACAAGAGAACTATTGCCAACACTATGCAGCAGGATGGAGGCATTCAGAACAAACAAAC
Organism: Chiroxiphia lanceolata; assembly: GCF_009829145.1. Taxonomy (NCBI): domain Eukaryota; kingdom Metazoa; phylum Chordata; class Aves; order Passeriformes; family Pipridae; genus Chiroxiphia; species Chiroxiphia lanceolata. The sequence continues at coordinate 119,219,424 of NC_045637.1, read as the reverse complement.
AGGAAAGACTAGTGGAAATTTAAACAGAGAAGCAAGATACCACAATTAAGATCACTGCAACCCAATCAGTGCCTTTGGCAGAACACTGCCTTTTTAAGGCAGCGGTAAACAAGAGTGTCCAATGCTGCCGGTTACACTAAAAAGGGCAAAGGGCATCCACAAACTCCAGCGCTGTGAAATGATCACTGTATTTCAGTTCCACACATGAACATAGTGGCTCATCACAACAGCCAGCTTCCCTATTAGTAAACCCAGGTTTTCTGAGAGATTAAAAAATAAAATGGCACCCAAAAATTTAAATGTTAATTTACAGAAAGTAAAGGATTATAACTGAAACACATGTCTCAAATCCTGGGCTGGGGCCACACCACAAGCCTAGGGAGTCTTTCCAACAGTGTCCAGGAAACTACCAAATTCTTCTCTAAGAAATATCCATGGTAGCAACTGATTATTCATGACAGAGGAATGTTTGGACAGCACAGGTCCTGGTCACCAGCTAACTGCAGTGATATAGAGTAAAGCACAGGTTTCAAAAGGTTTCTCCAAGAATTATCTTTCTCAATGTTGAGTACATAAAAGCTCTATTGAAATCAGGCAAGTATATTAGGCTTTTGCAAGAATAAGGAACTATTTAGCTCATTCCCACAAGCAGTAATCACCTACACTTTCAATCTTCAGCACATTTTTCTGTGAAGGTATGTACTGCGATGTAAAGATTTTCCAATATAATCCATCAACCATGACTCTTGTGGCACTTATGAACTTGCATAGCTCTGGACAGAAACGATGCAGTAACTGAAGAATCTTTCCTTCCTCATTCAAACACTTAGTAATCCAAGTGAGTAAACATAACCATAAGTACTTTACTTCTTAGTATCACACTACCTGTCCCCAAGCAAATAAGGAAATTTCTGGACAAAGGCCAACTACAAGCATATTTAGTTTCAGACCAAGCAAGGAACAGAAAGCAAATAGCAGCATCTCTGAATGATCTCTTTGTGAAGAGGAAAAATATTTATTTTCACTATTCTGTGTATCTCAACAGCTCTTGACCTATGATGAACTCTCACCTACTTTAAAAGATGTCACACAAGTTCTGGTTACTCAAGTGATCTGCGTAATTCTGGTAGAAAACTCCACACAATTCCCAGCAGTCCCTTGCCTGTGAAATTTCTGAAGTATCTTCTCTGAAGTATTCTGCTCCTTCTCAAGAGCTACATGCAGCTGTTTTGAACCTTGCCAAGTGACACAGGCATAGGATTAACAGTGTACCAATGCACCATTCCAACTGCCTCCTATGATCATGCCACCACCTTAAAGCACTTGAAAAAACCACCTCATGGACAAACAGCTGGCTGATGCTGAATCTAGTGAAGATATGGATAAGGGGTGGTAGAAAAAAACCCCCAACGGAAAACATTATTTAGCAGATTTTTTTTTTTTTAATCAACAGTTCACCAATCTACTCCGTAGCCTAGCAACACTCTTACATCCTTCGTTGATGCTAACCTGGTATTTGGCAGCATCTGCAGAAAAAACACTTATCACCACTTCTGTTAGTTGGAAAACTCTACTCCATTCTAGCAACGACTAGAAGTTACTCAATTATTCATATCTTCATCATCACTCAGACTGCAGCATATTTTAAGATCAAGGCATAAAATTCTGGGTTTGAGCTCTCTCCTCTGTATGCTTGCCTGATATCAGTTTAAATGACTACCCAAATTTTGATGGGAAGAAGACTTCCTTTGATTAGAAAGACAGAACTCTTCCACATGAAGGACAAAATTTTCTTGGAGGTTGGTCCAAGACCACAAAACAAACATTCCCACCAGGTAACAACCACTGTGATCATCAACTCCAAGTCCAAAATGCTTTTCTTGCTCTTGCTAACCTATGCATCAAACTGTTTTGATCAAACGCTTTATACTAAACAAGTTGCTCTTCTGTTAATACTTATTCCCTTGAAAGAGAGTGATAGAACACAGCACTTACTGCATGGCTGAAGCATCACCAAATACTGCTATGGGGAAGAGACTACTGGACCTCAGCAGAGAGGCAAGATCCCAGTCAACATCGGTATTACATTTGCCTGCCAACAGCTGCCATGCTCCAACTGCCTTCTGCCTTCCCTACTATTACTAGAGAAAGTTTACCCCTCTTTTTATAACATGCACTTCTCACTTGTTCTAAAGGAAGCAAACACTAAAAAGCTGATGATCATCTTCACACATGAATTACTTCTCATTGGCAAACACCTTTACTGTGCTTTCTGGGTATCTGCTTTAAATGAGAAAGACAAGACAGAGACAAGATAGATTTAAAAACTGGTCTAATGTAGAAGGTAAAAGGTTGTACTTTTTTTTTTTCCAGTTCTATCTTCTGTGTTCCATAGCTTGTTAGCCAAAATTGTTTTGAGCAGTTGACTGTAAGGTAGAAATATAAGAAAGAATTTTGGGAATATCTCCTAAAATTAATTTAATTTTAAAAGACAATGCACTACATAGATATTTACAGAAGTGTAAACTGTCTTTAAATCAGTATTTTAATCACTGTATGCAGTCTACTTCACCAACAACTTGGAATTGACAGTATTCTTTTTTTAAGGAAAACAGGGATAATGTTCTTTATACTTTGCCTTTAGTATGAAGATAACCTTGACCAAATTATTCCATTCTATAGTACACAAAGACAGATTAGTAATTATTTGTTGGAGGAAAGCTCTTCCGTGTCACTTTTTTTTTTTTGGTATGTGCATGTAAGATGATTAAAGAACAATTCTAAGGAGATGGAATAATAGAATCATAGAAACGTTTAGGTTGGAAAATACCTATAAGATCATCAAGGCCATTTCCTCTTGTCCTACCATTTGTTACCTGGGAGAAGAGACCAACCCCCATTTCACTACAACCTCCTTGGAGGTAGCTGTAGAGTGCAAAGCAGTCTCACCTGAGTCTCCTTCTCTCCAGGCTTCCTCAGCCATTCCTCAAACGACTTGTGCTCCAGACCCTTCACCAGCTTCGTTGCCCTTCTCTAGACACACTCCAGCACCTCAATGTCTTTCCTGTAGTGAGGAGCCCAGAACTGAATAGAGGATTTAAGGTGTGGCCTCACCAGTGCTCCTGTTCGCCACACTGGCCTTCTTGGCCACCTTGGGCACACTGCTGGCTCACATTCAGTTAGCTGTCAACCAGCACCCCCAGGTCTTTTGCTGAGCCACTTTCCAATTACACTTTCTGCAGCCTGTAGCGCTGCATGGGGTTGTTATAACCCAAGTCATAACTTGGAAGGACTCAGCAACTTGCGTTGTTGAACCTCATGCAGCCATCCTCGGCCCATTGATCCAGCCTGTCCAGATCCCCCTGAGGAGCCTTCCTACCCTCCAGAAGATCAACGATCAACACTCTTCCTCAATTTGGTGTCATCTGCAAAATGACTGAGGGTGCACTTGATCCTGTCATCCAGATCATTGATAAACATATTAAACAGGGCTGGTCCCAACACTAAGCCCTGAGGAACACCACTTGTGACCAGCTGCCAGCTGGATGTAACTCCATTTACCACCCCTCTCTGGGCTCATCCATCCATCCATCCAGTTTTTTACCCAGCAAATAGCACACACACAAGCATCCAGTTTCTCCAGGAGAATGCTGTGGGAAACATTGGCAAAGGCTTTACTCATTTTGAGTAAATGCATCGCCTTGTCATAGAGGGAGATCAGGTTAGATAAAGATGCCTATCATAAACCCGTCCTGGCTGGCCTGATCACATGATTGTCCTGTACATGCCATGTGATGGTACTCAAGATGATCTGCTTCATGACCTTCCCCAGCACCAAGGTCAGCCTGGCAGGCCTGTAGTTACCCAGATCCTCCTTCTGAGCCTTCATGTAGACAGGCATCACATTTGCTAAGACCCAGTCAACTGGGATCTCCCCAGTGAGCCAGGGTCATAGTAAATGTTTGAAAGCACTTGTTCAGCATTTCCACCAGCTCCCTCAGTACCCTCAGGTGGATCCATCCCCACAGATTTGTGCATGTCTAAGTGGTGTAAGCAGGTTGCTGACCATTTCCCCTGGGATTATGGGGACTTCATTCTGCTCCCTGTTCCTGTCTTCCAGCTGAGGGGGCTGGGTACCTGGAGAACAGCAGGTCTTACTTTTAAATAATGAAACAAAGAAGACATTAAGTATCTCAGTGTTTTCCTCATTCTTTGTTGCTATGTTTCCCCCTCATCCAATAATGGATGGACATTCTCCTCAATCCTCTTTTTGTTGCTAATATACTGACAGAAACTTTTTTTTTTTTTTCTTTTATGGCAGTGGCTAGATTAAGTTCTATTTGGGCTTTGGCCCTTCTGATCTTCTCCCTTCGTAATCTCATGCACTCTTGTAGTCCTGAGTTGCCTGCCCCTTCTTCCTAAGCTGATGCACTTTTCTGAGTTCAGACAGGTCAGTGCTCTTCCTCGCTGGTTCATTTTTCCATTTGGGGTATAAAATTGGAAAATGGGAAAATTAAACAAAGTTAATACGTGGCATTTGAGAAACAAACAAAAGGAGTTATTTCTTCATAGAGTTAAAAGTCAAGCCATAGAACTCTTTGTAAAGAGGATCAAAAAGTCACCACATTTTTGGAGGAGAGGAAAAAAACAGAGTTGGGACGATGACAACCACTACCACCACCACCGAAAAAAATAACATACACACGTGTGCTGGTTTCAGCTGGGGTAGAGTTAATTTTCTTCACAGTGGCTAGTATGGGGCTGGTTTGGATTTGTGCTGAACATAGGGCTGACAATATAGAGATGTTTTTGTTATTGCTGAGCAGGGCTTACACAGAGCCAAGGCCTTTTCTTGCTTTTTGCACTGCCATGCCGGCAAGGAACTTGGGAGTGCATGGGAGGTTGGGAGGAGACACAGCTGAGACAGGTGATCCCAACCGACCAAAGAGATATTCCATACCATATGATATCATGCTCAATATATAAAGCTGGGGGGAAGAGGAAGGAAGGGTGGGACATTTGGAGTGATGGCATTTGTCTTTCCCAGTCACTGTTACACATGACGGGGCCCTGCTCTCCTGGAGACAGATGAACACGTGCCTGCCCATGGGAAACAGTGAATTAATTCTATACTTTTCTTGCTGTGTGCGTGGTTTTTGCTTTCTCTATTAGACTGCCTTTACCTCAGCCCAAGAATTTTCAGGCTTTTACCCCTCCAATTCTCTCCCCAATTCTGCTGGTGGGGGAGTAAGTGAGCGGCTGCATGGCACTCACCTGCTGGCTGGGGTTAAACTCACAAAAAACAAACAATGCAGCTGAAAGCTGATAGGTAAAAAGACACCACTGCTCGTTCGCCTTGGCAAAAGCTTCCAGATTTCCAGAAGGCAGAAAAGCCTATGTGGGAAATAACGTCACAGACCTCTTAAACTACTAAGCAAACTTCCTAAGAATCTTTCCTCGGACAGGCTGGAGAAAGGAGACTAGGTTTAGAAGTGTGTCTGGTCTGAGTCACTCTGGTTGTCATATGTCTCACTGTTAAAGGCATATGGAAAATATGGGAAAAAACCTGGAATTAGTTTCCTCCGTGACTTATCCAGCATTTCTAGATTGTGACAGTCTCTCAGATGGATGCTAAATAACCTATCTGATTTTTTCCTGTTTTTGGATGGGACAGTTAGTGACTTTCAAAATTGTAAAACAACATGAGAAGCAGAAAGACCTGTTCTTCTATTTTAAAATAAAATAAAAAAATTGTCTTAAGATAAAAGTCTGTGTTTTTTTTTTTAACACAGAGTTAACAGTTCAGTTTATTATAAATATCTCGTAAAAGAAATCCATTTTCATTTCAAAATGCATTTTTTTGTTCTATCCCTTTTAAGATATATCCAGCATACTTATCCTGTAAATGAAATTACCTTAAAAAAACTCATATCACTATCTTTGAGCACTTAACTCAGAATGAACTGAACATAAATAATGAATTTCAGAAGTCCTAAATATAAATTAATTGGTTTTTCATTTTCATGCAAAACTATAAAAAATTAATTTTGTACATGTTTTTATGCACATGTAAACATTATGTACATATTTTTGTACATGTAATTATTTTAAATATGCATAGATGTATCTATTGTATTTAGCAATAAACAAATATGAAACTACTACAGTAAAAATATATTTATTTGAAAACCAGCATTTACTACAGACACCGCCTTTCTCTGGGAACATTAAGAAAGTAAAAACCTGATGATTAACATCCATATAAGTCTAGATGTTCAAATCACGAATAAAGAGCTGATTCAAGCCGCACAAAAAAATTCTACTGATTTTCTGTTACCATTAGATATACCATGCTTACAGAAATACTCTTTAATAATAATAAAATTATAATAATACAAAGTAGCTCCTACAGCCTGTCCTTTCTATAGTGTCATCAGTGTTTACAAATAACAGACACTGATAAAATAAAAAAAAGCTTCCAAGAAACTGAGCAAAAAATCCTGTTCCACAGACAACTTAACAAGTACCCCTTGACAAAGCTTAGTATCTTTTTCTGGCACCTAGAATCTATTTTCTGGAACTTCAACAGATATATTCATGGAACTCTCTTAAGGCTCACAGATCTAGAGCTGAAATTCTGCAGATCTCTGTACTGAAGTCATCTGGGGAAGCAAGGTGACTGTGAATTTTCCATCTAATCCCTTACTGACCTACAGAAGTGCAATGAAAAAAACAAGTCTGAACAGGATTTCAGCAAGAAAACAAAGCCCTTTTAATTCTGATTTTATGCAGTATGGTCACTTCTCTGATTTTGCTTGAACTAATTATCTGAGTCAAAATACCTCCACTTCCTAAGACAAAAATTTCACTTAGAACTCCAAGTTGAGACCCACTAATGGAAAAATGGAAATCAATACTAAAAAAACCTTGAATTTTTTACTTTCCAAGGATTTAATTTCCAAGTTGTAAGTTGTATTGACCCAGAATATTTAGAATTCAATGTTATTTGGATGGATGAGGTTAGGCAGATAATAGAAAAGATTACCACAAAACAGTTAAGTTACAGCACTCAACATTTACAAGCAAGTCTTTCAGCACTATGTCTAAGATCCATTCTTTCACTAATAACAGAGACATGATAGAGAATCTCAACAGCTTTAAGCTGACTACTTTGCACTCCAGTATTTTTTCACATAAATGTAATTTTAAATCTTTGCAATCCTTTCACTAAGATAAGGAGAAATAGAACATGTTGACTGCTTGCACAAGCAGGAGCTCCCTTCTCCCCATCCTTCAGACAACACACAATGTGAACTTTGAACTCAACTTTCTAAAACTTTTTTTTCCTGAGTTGACAATTTAGAAGCTTACAAGTAATGCATATAGAATGACATTACTTTTCACCACTTTTTCAGTTTGGTAAGACAAATATTTTCAGGGTAGGCAGGATAGGCCTGTTTCTTTTTTCTCCAAGAAAACTGTGGCCAGCCTGCAGCTAAATGAGACGATGACTAAAAATGTTATTCTCAGTGAGGTGGTATAAAGAAACAGCTGCCTTCCACTAAACCATCCCAGTTCTTTTTTTCTTCACCTTTCATCTCACTTTCAGTCTTTCCTTAGTCTTTCCAACATTTTGCTCTCTTCCCTTCTTAAAAATCATTCCCTTGTTCTTTCTAAATCTTTTCTCCACTCCTTCAACTACTTTTCTACGACTTAATCTCTTCATGCAAGTGTTGCATGCTGAGGCTGCAACAACAGGGCCTCTGTACATGTAATCGTAATTTTAAATAAAGATCTGAACAAAAGCAGCAGAAAAGTTTAACAAGTGACAAAATCAACTGATATTCTAGTCTGCCTCCTCTCTAACTTCACCAGTAGCTACAACATAACCCTCAAAACCAGAGGATGAATACTAGTTTCCATACCTTAGAAATAACTTCTATTCAGAAAGATGAAAGCAAGCCAGCCTTTCAAGGGTACATTTACACTCACAGACACGTCACCCCTCATACTGTTCCTCAGTGGTTCCATCAACCACACCTGAATGTACATTATGTTAATAAAATTCTACATATATCATTGATTTTGCCTATTTCATGCATGCAATGAAAAAGGAGCTTAACAAATGGGGGAAGGGGTGACTGAGAAAAGTAATTCTCTTTCCAACCTGAGGAAACTTTAGACAAATTTGCCTTTGATAATCGACTGAACAAGCTGCACTGCAAGCATCAAGGGATGGCGCAGGGATATCTAGCAGGTGCTGCAGTTTATCACAAAACCGTCTAAAATAATTGGAAGTGACAACCAGCACTACCACAAATGATTTATTAGTCTTTCACTCAGCTTTTCAGCTTCCTCAGGGCCAGAATAAATAATTTACCAACTCTGTATCTTCCAATCATTAATTCTTCCCTGTGCATCCAAACTACATTTAACTCTGCTGGGTTCAGTGGAATTAAAAACACAATATGAAGACTTTTTCCCCCCCAAGTATACTATTATCTGACTTTATCTAGAAGTAAAATTGTCAATCAAAATTTGTATTGGTGATAGAAGGATTAGAGCTAGCAACTAATGTTGAGTTACAAAATATCTACAACATAAAAATGAAAGCTAAACTGAAGAGATATCAACAATGAAATGTTCCCAGGGGGTCAGGCGTGTTCTCAAGATATAAAGTACTGATAATGTCTGAAGATATTGATAAGCATTGTTTTTCTGATCCATAAACTAACATTAATTTCAGACAAACATCTTACATGTTCCACATGGTAAATGCAGGATGAAAACACTGGACAGGAAACATTCAGAAAATAAATGAAAAAGGAGATGTGGGCAAAATGAAAGGAGTAAACATGAATAGAATGCTTCTGTAAAAAGGCAATACTTTTTGAGGGAATACATTAAAGATACAAGATTTATAATGCCCTTGTGTTCATATCACAAGAAGGAATTAAAAAAAAGAATATTGTACAAGGCAGAATTAGAAACCAGGAGTATAAAATAGCACAAAACCAAAGTACACTTTCAAATTTAAAAGAGAATATATAAGGTACCATATTCCTATTAATTATGTAGAGAAAACACAGAGAAAACAAAATCACACCCTAAATCCATTTTTGATGTAAGATAGTCTTCTCTCATTAAATCAGCATCTATGATTAAAACCAAGATCATTTTTGGTACATAATGTATTGCATTGTTAGAGCAGCATCTGTTTGTTGCACAGCAACACATTTTTCAGCTTTAAGAAACTGTACTCACACAGAAGAAACAATCTAGACTTTGAAGATATAAAAATATTTTTACTTCCAAAAGCATTTTGTACTAAAGGGGTTAATAACATTAATGTGCTAATATTTTGCATTCCAAGAAGAGGCTTCAAGCTGTTGGAAACATAGAGAAGAAGAATTTCATGGTACTAACAGCTTTCTTTCAGTCCTATGGGACTGAGACAACTCAAACTTTAAGTGCTTAGAAGAAAAGCTCTGTAAAGCTATGAAGGCTAATCAATAGGGCTTTCACCAAGTGATAATATAGCCTGAAATGAAATAAATTGGCCATAACAAAAATGCCTTACCCTTTTTCTCCACATTAATCTCAATATAGAGAAAAGTACAGTATGAACTACAAGTCCAAAATAGCTGACATACAAACATGTTTTCACACTACTTTCAAAAATACAACAAAATTTCACAAATACAAGAAATTTAAGATGATTTATTTGAAAGCAATTATCCTATGTATTTCTCAAACATCAATTATTTTTTTTAGTAAGACTGTAAAATCTCTATTCCAATTTTATTGTGTAGCAGGGTATTTCCTTTCTTCATTTAAAACACAAGAGCATCATCTGCTACAACCAACCATGCATAAGCTGCACTCAACCTCCCAAAATTTTCAAGAGAATGACACTGTTATAAGGGCTGCGTAATTTTATCACTATGACAAGGGATGTTCTAAAACAAGCCCAAATCTAAAAAAATGCAATACTGTAAATAAAACGAAAGTTTGAGAAACTAAATCACAGGCAAGGTACTGATATCTATGCTTTCTTCACAAGCTGGGCCAAAAAAGCCTTCAAAGATCTTAGGTTTCAGTAGACAGAGAGAACGTACTTCGGGAAGCCTACCAAAGACAAAAATACACTCGATCCCAGCATCAGATCGCTGAGCCAGAAGTCGTTTACCATGGAGTCAGTTATCTAGATTCATAAGAAAGCACTTACTGATGTAAAACTTTAAAAAAAAATTACATAGTAGGCTGCCTGTTGCTCATAGAGCACAGACGTGGGTCCTACAACTGAACAGATCCAGGAAGCTGTTTTGTCATGTAACTTTTCATGGGAACTTATTATGGCATGTTTCTTGGACAAGCACAAGGACTTTTTGACTTGGAAAAAAATGGATTTGGGCATCAATTCCCTTAATAACAGTCCTGAATGCAAGTCCACAGCAAAGTTTTATTTCTATACAGATTTCCTTACACACGAAAAAAAACCCCAAACCAAACACAAACCAAAAAAGACCCAACACAAAAAACCTGTGTCCAGTCTTCACCTCCTGAATTTTTTCACACTCTTAGGCAAAGTGTTCCGAAGTGACAGCTGATTACAGAAAATAATGGGTTAATCAGAGGCTGGAATAATTCTGGTAAGAAACAGGATTCAATATTTGATCTTTTTCTGATTAAAATGCAATTATAGCTATTGATATGATCAGACACTCTCCAAATGACTTCTCTCACACATAAATGATTTAGCAATGTTTTAAGTAGGCTTTTTTCAAAGGTTAAATAAAAAAAGTGTTCAAGATTAAAAAATGAGGGTGAGAAAGATCAAGCCCAAGGAGCAGAGTAAATCAGCCTTAATATACCCAAATAGAAAGTTTCACCAAAATTTTTTCACTGCCTCTAGAAGAATACATAGGAAGTGTATGAGAAAGTCTCATATATGGTTCTCAGTGTATAAGAAACTAAATGCATTTCTTCATGCTCCTATCAGTTCTGGGTCTATCTATAGTCAAAAAGGTCTGCTTATAAGAAATGTCCCTATGGGAATACTGGGTAAATTTATATTTGTATTTATCCCAAAAGAAGTATCATGTTGTCGAATGTCAGTTTTGACAAAACATCCTCACCTAAGGCATAGGTTCACAGATTTTTCTCACTCTCAGTCACTCTTGGTGTGATTTTTCACCTCCATCAATCTAGTTTCCTTTCCTCACATTTTTTCATCACAGCTATTTGTACATTCTGACAAAACCTTGAGGAAGAAAGGAGAACCCAGTTTTATCTGTATTTACCATTCAGTAAATCTGTCATCTCCACTTTACTAAAAGGAAATGAGGCAGAGAAGGGCCACAGAGCGCATGTGGCGGTGAATTAAGGATTGAACTTGTCATCTCCTGATTCTCACAGCAACACTTTCTGAGGTATACAAATCAACAATGCATCCATCATTAACATTTTGGCAGAAAGCATAGGTTCAACCTCCAAGATTCTCCAGAGCTGCATTTCAACCTGAGCCACCAAAAACCTTTTTCTGTCCACCACCACCAAAAAAATAGCAACCAGAGCTAACTACAAGATATGAAAGGTAAGCCAGTTATGAATACTCTTAGGTATGTTTCTGAATAAGAACCTTGAACAACACATTTTCAATAGACTACAACAAATGAGAGAGACTTTCATTTAGGAAAATGCTAATGAGAACCCTACAATGTCTGTGAAAACCCGTGCAAGCTATTAAGAATCTGATAACTTCTTGACCTAAGTCAGGGTTAAAATCCAGTGTCTGGACCATCACTAGATGTTGAACTGACCTCTGAGACATCTGAATTAATTGTCATAAAGGCTTCAAACCACCTGAAGACTTTGGAGAAAGGAACATACAACCCAAAACCAGGCAGTTCAATCCCAGATGTTTCATCAATGAAGGTCAATTACACTAACTTAGAAATACTAGACAAAAAATTGTAAAAATGACCCATTTCCCCCCTCCTCTTGAAGGAGGCTACTGGTTATTTTATTTTGAGTTTTAATATTCAAGTCACTCACTGGTCAGCCCAGTCAAACCAGGAATGTGTAAAAATCTAATTTTTAAGACAAAAAATTCATTATCACAGCTCAGACATTCAGGTCTATTCCCCTTTAAAGTCTTCTTTTCTTTACACATATAACAATCATCCTCAAAGACTGAAATGGATTAAATAAATTGAGGTAAGATAGGAAGTGACATTACAAAGGGGAGTATGACATTAGCTCAGAAGTCAGCAGGGCTCAGTGAGAGAGCTTTAAACTAGATTTGAAGAGGGACAGGGACATAGCAGACTCAGCAGACATGAGGTGTGGGAAGGGGAAAACTATAGTGACCACTCAAGTAGCAAAAGGAGGCCTAAGAGGGGATACCTCCAGCGAGTACAAGCTTCCAAAGACACAGCCACAAGCCAGGACTATAGGGCATACCTTTCCACTCCCACTGGGATATCAACACAATCAAACACTTCTATGAAGTGCCTCTACACTAGTGTGCACAGTGTGGAGAACAAACAGGAGGAACTAGAAATCTGTATGCAGTCACAGGGCTTTAATCTCAATGTGATTACGGCAATGTTATGGGATAGCTCACGACTGGAACATTGTCATGAAGGGCTACACGCTGTTTAGGAGAGACAGAACAGGAAGGCTCAGCGGTGGAGTTGCCCTCTCTGCGAGGCAATACTTGAATGTGTCAAGCTCTGTCTTGGGGTGGATGATGAGCGAACTGACAGCTTATGGGTTAGGACAAAAGAGCAGACTAGTAAGGGCGATGTTGTGGATACAGCACGCCTGATCAAGATGAGGAAGTGGATAAGGCCTTCTAGTCATAGGCACTGGTCCTTGTGGGGGACTAACTACCCTGTCATGTGCTGGAGAAGCAACACAGTAGAGCACAAACAGTTCAGGAGGTTCCTGGGAAGGACTGATGATAAATGACTGATGACAGTGGAGGATTCCACAATGAATGCTGTGCTGTTTGACCTTATACAAACGAACAGGGAGATGTGAAGGCTGGGGGCAGCCTTGGCTTCACCAACAAGACTGATCCTCAGGAAGCTCTGACTCGAGACCAGAGTACATCAGTGTTGGAAGGAAGGTTTTCCCTTGGTCAAAGAGAATCGGGTTCGAGAACACCTAGGTAAACCTGAGATCCATAAGTCCACGGGCCCTGATGGGATGCACCCACAAGTGCTGTGAGAGCTGGCAGACACCTTAGCTAGGATGTTCACCATCATCTTCAAAAGGTCAATGACAATCAGGAGAGATGTCTGAGGATTGGAAGAAAGCAAATGTCACCCTAGTCTTCAAAAAGGGCAAGAAGGAGGACCTAAGCAATCACCAGCCAGTCAGTCTCATCTCAATCCCTGGAAAGGTGATGGAGCACATGGACGCTCAGGTGGCGACCTGGAGTAGTCTGCACGCATCATTATAGGTAAATCATGCTTGATCAAGCACGCCTGATTGTCTTCTAAAATGAAACAACTACCCAGATGGATGAGAGGAAAGCAGTGGATATTGTCTACCTTGACTTCAGCAAGGCTTTTGACACTGTCTCTCACAACACCCTCACAGGTAAACTCAGGAAGTGTGGTCTGGATGAGTGGACAGGGAGGTGTATTGAGAACAGGCTGAATGGCAGATCCCAGTGGGCTGTAATAAGTGGCACAGGGTCTAGTTGGAGGCCTGTCACTAGTGGTGTTCCCCAAGGTTCAATACTGGGCCCAGTATTGTTTAACTTATTCACCAGTGACTTGGATGAAGGGGTAGATGCCTCCTCAGCAAGTTCACTGGTGAAACAAAGCTGGGAGGTGCGACCAATACCCCAGAATGCTGTGCAGCCCTTCAGAAGGACCTTGACAGGTTGGAGAGATGGGCAGAGAGGGACCATCTGAAATTCATCAAAGAGTCCTGAAGGACAACAAGCTATCTGTGAGCCAGCAGTCTGTCCCTGTGGCCAAGAAGGTCAATGGTATCCTTGGGTGCATGAGGAAGAGCAATGCCAGCAGGGTGAGGGAGGTGATCCTACCCCTCTACTCAGCACTGGTAAGGTCGCATTTGGAATACTGTGTCCAGGTCTGGGCTCCTCAGCACAGGAGAGACATGGAGCTCCTGGAATGGGTCCAGCAGAGTGTCGCAATGATTAGGGGACTGGAGCATCTCTCTTACGAGGAAAGGCTGAGAGAGCAGGGCCTGCCTGTTCAGCCTACAGAAGAGATGACTGAGAGGGGACCTCATCTGTAGGGAGGCTGTCAAGAGGATGGACCCAGGCTCTGCTCAGTGGTGCAAAGTAATAGGACAAGAGGCAATGGGCAGAAACTGATGCAAAGGAAGTTCCACCTGAATACGAGAAAGAACTTCGCTACTGTGCAGGTGACTCAGGACTGGAAAAGACTGCCTAGAGAGACTGCAGAGTCTCCCTCACAGGAGATACTCAAGAACTGCCTGGACACAATTCTGTGCAATGTGGTTGAGCAGAGAGGTTGGACCAAATGACCCACTGTGGTCCCTTCCAACCGTACCCCTTCTGTGATGTTGAGTAAAGGAGGTTTATTATTTAGTAGTAAAAGCAGGTCTCATTCAAGTGGTCCACATCTTGGGGCATGTATAGCCCATCCACAAAAATCAAACAGCCATTTTAAGTATATACCAACACCAGCATACACTATGATCTTTTCTGTATTCTGCACAAATAAGCATTACGCAAACCGCAAACCACTTCATTTTGCTACTTCATACAGCGAAGAAATGGCACAGTGTGCAGTGAAAAATCACGCTCTATGTAAAGAAATGCCTAGACTTAGGGAGCAACATACTCTAGTAATCAGCATAACAAAGACAGCACGAGAGAAAGCAACTCAACTTCTAATCACGTTTTAGCTAACAGGTTGGTAGACACAACCATATGGAAACAAGTAACGCCTCTTATCTGAATGAATGGAATACACTTCAGCTGTGTCTTTGCTATTCTTAAATTATTAAGATTACGGGCATATTAGCTACTTGAGAACAATGTAAGAAAACCAGAACATTGCAACTTCCAAACCTTCAAACCTGAGGTCTCTAGCATGCTTTAACTGTCCTACTCTAAAAATCCTCCCCCTCCAAGAAAGATAAATAGTTAAAATTCAGGTATAGTTCTAACAATAATATATTTTAAAATTATAATTGAAGGTAAAAGACTGAAAAAGACTGAATACCAGAAAGCAAACAGTGAAAAAAATGAAACCTTGCATCACAGAACTTTTGACAATATCTCTATGCAACCCCTTTCTCCTCCAGTCTTCCTTTCATATATTTAATCATCTGTTACTAGAAATTTTTGTGGAATTGGCTGTCAAAAAGAAATAGTGAGGATGATCATGTTTTCACAGAAGCACTGTTAATAATGCATGAGGAAATGAAAAATATTTAGTTGCAATTTTCTAAGCTTTTTAGCAAAATATTCACTAATCTTTTGCTTCATAGTATTTTGTAAAAATAAGATCTCTGCCCCAAATCCTTTCTACCTAATCAGACCAACTCCTAATATAAGACAAGCAAGTAATTATTTTTCTAACTTATTCCATATATTCTATCCTTTCTCCCTTTTGGAAAGGAACTATTTCTTCTTACCTTTACCAACTTAATCTTTGAGTTGAACAATCCCTTGGGTAACACTCCCTGTGACTCCCCTCACATTTGCAGGACCTGATCCTCATGGACTTTAACCATACCAGTATCTGCTAAAGGAACACCACAGCATAGAATGAGCAGTCCAGAGGTTTTCTGGAACGTGTTGACAACAACTTCATGACACAAATGATCATAAAGCTGTTGAGGGAAACACTTTCTGTTGGACCCCATAATTACAAACAAGGAAGGAGTGATCAGGTATGTAAAAGTTGGAGGAAACCGTAGTTGCAGTTACAACAAGATGGTGGAATTCTGCATCCTGAGAGGAGGTAAAAAAGCAAAAAGTGGGATCACAAGCCCAAACTTCAGCAAAGGAGACTGACCTGTTCAGGGATCTGCTTGGAAGACTCACATGGCAGATGACTGTAGCAAGGAGGGTCCAGGAAAATTCGTTGTTTATCAAGGATGTCTTCCTCCAAGCTTAAGAACGGTTCATGCCAAAAACCAGGAAAACAAGCAAACATGGTAGAAGACCTGAATGGATGAACAAAGAGCAGCTGGAAGAACTTGAATACAAAAGAAAGCATACAGGAGATGGAAGCAGAGACAGGTAAAACGAGATGAATATTGAGACATTGTCCAAATATGCAGGAATAGGGTTAGGAGAGCCAAAGCCCAGCTAGACTTGAACACAGCAAGTGATTTGAAAGGCGTCAGGTACATCAGCAGCAAAGGGAACACCAGGGAATGTATGGGCCTAGTCCTGAAGGGGAACTTTGTCATGTAAGAAAAATAAGAGGACAAGATCCTCAGTGCTTTCTTTGCCTCGGTCTTTACTGGTGAGACAAACTTTAAGCAATCCCACATCTGTAAAACCAGTATGAGGCGAGTAGGATCAAGTTTGGGAATATTTAAACAAACTGGATGTACATAGGATGTACACAAGTCCATAAGCCCTGAAGGGATGGACTCACAGGTGCTAAGGGAGCCGCTCAATCTCATTGCAAGGCCACTCACAGTAACATGTGAAAGGGCATGGAGATGAGAGTAGGGTCCTAAAGACTACTCCTCTCTTGAAGAACAGCACAAAAGAAGATCCATGGAACTACAGGCTGGTCAGACTCACATCAATCACCAAAGAGAATTACACATTACACATGCTTTACACTACAGGCTGAGGGTCAAAGATCTGGACAACAGCTCTGCAGAAAAGAATGCAGGTATCATAGCAGACACCAAGCTGAACATGAGCCAACAATGAGCACTCACAGCAAAAGAGGCCAAGACCACTAGGAAGAGTATTCCCAAAATGTCAAGGGAGGTGATTCTTCCTCCTTAGACAGCACTGGTGATATGCTTCTGGGGTACTCAATACAGTTTTGGTCTCCTCAGTATGAGAGACATGGACTTAGTAGGGTGCATCCAGGAGAAGGTCTGAAAGATGATTAAGGATTTGAAGCATATGAAATACGAGCAGATGCTGAGAGAGCTTAGACTGTTCAGCCTTGAGAAGAGAATGCTCAGGGGCGATTTTAATGGTTTCTAGATATTTCCAATGGGTAGAAGTACAGAAGATGGAGCCTGACTTTTTCAGTGGTAACCAGCGAATGGACAAAAGTTAATGGATACAAATACAAGGAAACTCATTTAAAAATAAGAAAAACTTCTTCTGTTGTGATGATAATCAGAGATTAGAACAGGTTGTTCAGAGTAGTTATGGAGTTTCCACCTTTGCAGATATTCAAAACCCACCCATGCTACAGATGACTCTCCTCTGACATCAGAGGTTGCACTAAATGAACTCTAAAGGTGTCCTCTGACCTCAAATATTCTGTGATTCTGTAATTTGATTTATGGGGAACCATAAAAATTTTTGCTCAAATTATTTCTATCCAACAGATATTTATACATCACTAGCGTTGAATATATCAAAATGAGCAATAGGACCTTAAATAGCTTATTAATGTAGGTCTTCCCAAATCACTCTATTAACCTTAGATTTTCAAATATTTTGTCCCACACATTATCTTTCTGTTCTTGTTTTTTTAGGCTTCTGAAAGCATCATGCGAACATAACACTGTACTTGATAGCATGATCCTAATGAAATAATCACACAAAAATGTTTCTTTAAAATCAAAATATATATACACACATTGACACATACCTTGAATTTAACTAGGGCATGAGTTTTGAATAGAGAGGGTTTTGAATACAGAGGGTTTGTACATTCATTTATGTTTGTACCAAAACAGCACAAGACCTGGGAAGAAATCTTTCGTAGACAAAAATTTTGGTAAATGTTGAGAACCAAAGACTTACAAGACAGATGAACTAACTGAGTGTATATGAGAAAAACTGCAAGATAAAATTTGAATTTCTGTAGTCAGGATGTCAACTAAGCCTTATAAATTATGCATACATTTTTACCTTAGACAACTCTGGAACACTGAAGAAACAATGCATCACAGAGAATTTACTTAAGGAAAGCCCTATCATATTGAGCCAAGTGGCTCATTTTTTCAGACAATGCCGGGGATTTTTCTGCATTAATTTTTCTGGTGTCTAAGAGTTTTTAAAATAATGTTGTACTTTCTGATCAAAAAAGTAGAAATTAGAGTTAAAAGTAACCAAACGCATTATAGTTTGCACTCCTGCAGTTGCAAAATACAGCGAGATAAACTTCAGAGACCGTAAGCGATTACTACCAGTGCATTTTAAGCACTTGGCAGCAGTATTGTTTTCACCATACCTAAGCACTGGCTCAGAGTATTGCTTCATGACTGCCTCCTATCCTCTTCAACTGTCTTTTTCTCACTTCTTCCTTGAACTAGCACTGGCACTAATGTAGTCAGATCAAAAAACTGATAAAGATTAAAACTAAAATAGCAAAAGAATGCATGGATGCACAAGCAGCAGACTGCATAAAAGTGGTGAAAACACATGGTTAGGGAAAGGGGCTTAGCAAGGCTACCTTCTCCAGTACCTGAAGTGGTTCTCCCAAACAGTCGCCCTTACTGCGCTTCAGTTTATATTGTAGAGTAGTATTTATTCAAACAATTATTAGACTAGCTGCCCCAGAACAAAGATGGCTGAAAAAGCACTTCATGTTGGCCTAGAAAGGATAAAATGTTCATATTATGCGTATCATTTGTATTTTCAGTGAAAGCACAATCTAGTCACTCAGTAGTAGCCAGAGTACTTTTTTTTATATCACCTGTCCACATAAACTATTTTGAAGTTGCCAAAGGAATTTTAAGACTGCAAACTGAAAGCAAGGTGCACAGTCTATCCCAAAATATAAACGTGCAAAGAACCAAGAACCTTGGGTTCACTTTAAAATTTCAATGTTTTACAGAAAAAGAAAAAAAAATAACATCAAACTTTTGGATTCTTTTACTTTAAAAAAATTAGCCTTTCTAAAAGATTTTCCATAGTTTCCATGGGCAATGATGTGAAAGCTGAGCTGTATCTCCTCCAGAATTGCAAACTTACACTTTATTGGTTTGCATTTAGGTATTCAGCAATATTGCCTTCCTGAGGTCAGCTTAATCCCATAATTAACAGTTTTATATCATTAATAGCCTTTTCTTCTCATTCAGAGCATTTTGCCACACAACGTTTTTATACTGTTGGTTCACAGAGCAAAATATCTACATTTTTGCTTCTGAGCATTTCTGAACTCTGCTCTGTTCCAAACCACCACCAAAAAATTCACCTTGATTCTCACAAGTTAAATGAATGTAATTAATTCGGTTCAGGATTAAAGATCAGGATTCTTTGTCCATAAGGACCACAGACAAGACTAAGCTTTCCTTTGGAAAGTAAATTTAATTTGCCCTTTTTCTACAGTGCTGACATATGCCTTAAACCAAGACAACCAGAACAGTTCTATAGTTAAAGATTTAGCAGGAATCCTAAAAAAATCACCTCTTTAAATTTAAAGAAAGAGTAAGTCAGAAAAAAAAAAAAAAGGATAAAGATCTTTCAAAAACAGCTGCAGCATGTAAAAGAAATTTGCATGAGTGACTGCAGGGAAAACATCAGCAATAGGTTTTGAAGAAATCTGGCTTGGGTCACTGAAAAGAAAACAGAGGCAGATGCTAGGCTGCCTAGTCCAGGTCACTGCAGGGAGAACAACATGGTTGTTGAGTTATGTGAGTCTTGCCTGGGACACAGAGTTGGTGCTTGATTCTACTGTGCAATTATTCAACACTTTCTTGATGATTTTAGTATGGGAGAAAAACTGAAAACCAGATAAGATTTTTTTGCAGGTGGAGTTACAACAAATTAAACCATTTATTTAATGGTTTAAAACTCGGTTTTATTCTCTTTTATGGACATCCAATGAAAAGAGTACAAATGTTGACTGGCTATACAGATCTACGTCTGAAATACAAGAGTTTCTGAAGTGGTCTACCAATTATCAATATTTAAACAGCTCTTATAAAAGCCAGTTCATTGTAGTGCAGATACTTCCAGGACTGCAGAGTCTATATTCATTCCATATTAACTGTAGTATATTTTCAGACATTTTATTTTCACATTCAAATGGGGGTCCGAAGAGAGAGTGTCCTCTGATCATTGTTTTCATTATCATTTTTAGCTGAAAGTTAAAAAACTTCTTTTTATAACCCACCAACCAATGTTTGATTCAACTAAGGGAGTTGTTGTTCATCCATCCAAGGTTTTTATTAAAACTTCTACCATTGTAATTTCTGGATTATGTTAGAGAAAACTGAACTCACATTACGGATCCTGGTAAGCAGAAGAGAGTTTTTTAAGTGAATTTTTCCATGATTGCCCAGCTCCTCATTTCATGACTCATGCATTCCTTCCAATCATATTATTCATCACTCCTTTTCATGAAGCAAGAAATTATAAATGATTACCATCTTGATTTGTCTGAGCACAGAAAAAAATATCTTTAGAATCAATGGACAACTCTACTCCATAGATCAGCTACTTATTCAAAATATGTTTCACTAAAAATGCAGAATATGCCCTCAGATGTGCCCATAGTTTTACTAATTGTTCTAAGAATGTATTGCATGCATATGCATACAACAAAGGCGCTCTCTAAGAAAGAGTCATAAGAGTAGTACTTTTTTTAGGCAATTAAAGAAAAATAAAAGTTTTTTTTGAGGTTGTTACCAAAATATACTTTTCAATTCCCACTTATTTTGGCATTTACTCCCAAGTAGTACAGAGATTTATTAAGATCAAGTAGGCGTAGCAAGACAAATAGAACTTTTCATAAATTGTGAATGAAAACGTTAAGAAAATTATCTTTTGAACCAATTAAAGATAGCTTAGACATAGCAGGGCAAGGAGTTCCATAGTACAGAAACAAAGACTGTACAGAAAACGAACTGCAAAAAACCAGAAAGAAGTAGTAGTAAATGCAAAAGTATAAATCATATGGATTTTATGCTGAAGTTTATTACACAGAAATTAAGTTTTGCAGTATTAATCTAAAACCTTCTGTATGAAATGCTAGAGTTGAGATAAATACGATAAAATGGGACTGTCCCAGATGCTCTGAGTCTTTTAAAACTCTGGTCAACAGAAACATGGCAGTAACTTACATTCATACACCTCCTGACATAAGAAACATAAGAAAATACAAACAACAATCAAAAAAGGGAGAATACCAAAGCTCCTGGCACTTGATATTTTTGCTGGTTTTGCAACCACTGTGAGAGATGTTTTTAATGTTTGTTGATCCTCAAAACAGAGTAAGGAACATTAAATCCAGCTATAGCCATATGTTAAATGTAAGAGCCTAGGATAAAGAAAATAGCCTAAAATTAGTGTTTACTAAATATAATGCTGTAAGAGAATATATTCATCAACTTCAGTGCTACTATCAGCTTGTCCTAAGTTACACTCAAATGTCTACAAGATCAGAATTTCAGCTGAAAGGAAAAACGTCTTTCAGTAGAGACAAGTACCCACACTAGGCACATCCTTTTTCACTGTATTGCTGAGAAGATGTTAGAGGCTCTTTCTGGTAGGCATCTTAATGTATATGGTAAGACAGTATACCTACATATGACAGGATAGAGTATGCTGCTGGTATTCTACAAGTGTGCTAACTTAATGCAAATAAGGGGCAGTCACATTAGAAAAATTGATTTTTAGCTTCTCTCAGCCCTGGAGACAGAATGAAGACATAAGTACGAGTAAGAATAAGATATTCTGACTACCACATTGCTAGTAAGTTGTAACCAAGGTATACGTGTACTGTTAGTATAAGCAAACTTGCAAAGTGCTCCTGATGTGTGATCTAACTCATTAAAACATATTTTGATGAGAAACAGAATCATAAAAAACGTTCTGGATTTGAGGCTATGTTTCTGAAGTTGCTGGTCACCTTCTTTTAGGTGCTACTCATTCCCTGCAGTTAACATAATGGAAAAAAACCCCAAACCACCACCAAATTCTGCTTAAAGTTTATGTGATGTTCACTACCATTACTGAAATATAACTAATTACTGTAATTCTCATGAGGATTTATTTCACTATCTGCAAAACAGGAGGCATTTCCTCTCCAGGAAAGGTCATCACAAGGTCCACAGTTTACGTCAGGTAGCTTTATGAAAATCACATAGAAGAAGTCAGAAGGGGAGATATTGTAAAACCAAGAACTATCAGATTGCAGTTTACACTATGACCATCTGAGAACCCCTGTTTTGCATAAAAATACAAAACAATGAAAACAGTGTAAACAGAACAATTCACAACTTACAATGTGAGTGTTTAATCATGCAGCCATAACTTTTAAAGTTCTTTCAGGTAAAAAAAGTAACATATTTCCTACCATGAAAGATATAAATATGAATGCACAAACACATTGTTTTAAGGAGAGGATATTTTGATAACATAGTAGAATGATTCATCTCTGCTAACGCTTTCAGATGTCCAGTACAAAAGACCCCATGCTTCTTAATAACCTACAGTTGGTACCAACATTATGCCCATAAGCTCCTATCATCATACTATTGTTTACTATCATTACACTATCTCCTCCCAAATTCACATCTTTCTACAGCTCCTGTCTCCCTGTGGGATCCTTAGTTTGAGTGGATCTGCTTATTCCTTTTTGACCATGCTATAGAGAGCAATCACAGATGAGGCCTGGTAATGTCTTGCTGGCTGTACCTATTTCCTCTTGCAGAGATTCTCTTTCTAGGCAGTGCTGCAAAGATTTTTCTGTGAAACACACATAACTTCTACTAGCTTGAGGCTTTTTGTTTTGTTAGGGTTTTTCAGCTAAAGTCTTACTACCACCCATATTTTATGGGAACTTATATTTTAAATAACGATTGCAACATTTCTTTTAAAAACATCATACTTTCATCAATGTCAGCTCTGATCAATCCAACATCTTCAAACACAAATTTCCAAAATGCCTTGAGAGCACCTACCCTACAAAGTGAAACAGAACTTGAATATTCATTTTACAAAGCCAACGCATGTGTTTGGCTACAAATACTGGAGTACTTCTCTAGTATTTCCTTCAAAGGAATTTTTTTTTAAACTTGAAAAGTTTGATTTGAGAGAGTGCTGATCCCTATTCTGTGAAGCAAGCTAGCATCATTAGAATGACAAAATCAAGTCTTATTGTGGCAAGAAGAAACATCATTTAGTGTCAACAACACGCTGCTATTGATTTGAACTCCTCCTTGCCTCACGGGTGAAATAACAAGCTCCTACACACAGACTCTCTAAGCATACCAATAGAGGAAAGAGGCAAGAAAAATACTAAAAATGGCTGTATTAAAGATACAACAGGAAATATGTGACTCATGAGATGCAAATTCTTTTATCTGTGTGACATAAATTGAAGAAGAGCTTAATATGGCTTCTGCGATTTCTATGAAGTTAGATTAGAACAGAAATACACCTACCAATAATACACCAGATTTAGGCTTCCCAACCAGTATCTCCTAACTGTTCAGCACCCTCTGTGAAACAAGTCAGCTTCATTTTCATTATCTAATACTTACTAATCATTTTTCTTAAATGACACCTTATTTTAGCATCTTGGTCGGCCATTTTCAGTGTAAATCATCCTTTCACAATACTGGTAGGATTTCTTTAAAGCAGAGGTAATAAACTGTCTGTCAACACAGACAGGTTCACACTTTTCCTATTTCTGAACAGACCCTAATTCAGGAAAAAAAAAAATCTGTATCTTTCTTTTTAATTGATACTAAAAGAAGAATAAACCCCTAGTCAAGCAACACTAATATAAATACCACTTTGCACACTGCCTGATTTTGGCTGGGACAGAGTTCATTTTCTTCCTTAGTAGCTGGTACAGTGTTGCATTTTGGATTTAGGAAGCAAATAATGTTGATAAGATACTGATTTAGTTGTTGTTAAGCAGTACTTACTCTAAGTCAAGGGCTTTTCGGTGTCTCATGCTCTGCCAGTGAGGAGGTACACAAGAAGCCATGAGGGAGCATGGCCAGGACAGCTGACCCAAACTGGCCAAAGGGATAATATTCCATACCCTGGAATGTTACGCCCAGTATAAAAACTGGAGGAAGTTGGCCAGGAGGGACTGATCTCTCCTCAGGACAGGCTGGGCATTAGTCAGCATCTGCTGAGCTATTTTATTGTGCATTACCTTGTCTTGGATTTCATTCCTCCTCTCTTTTTGCTGTCCCCCTTCTCATTATTATTATTACGTTATTATCATAATCATTAGCATCATTATTATATTTTACTTTATTTCAACTATTAAACTGTTCTTATCTCATGGGTTTTACCTTTTTTCAATTCTCCTCCCCATCCTATCAGGGTAGAGAGAGGAGTGAGCAAGTGGCTACAAGTTACTTAGCTGCCAGCTGGGTTAAACCACGACACACATCAATAGTTCTTTTTCCAGAACTCAAAGCTATGTATTTAAGCAAATCTGCAAACCAAAAAATGTAGTGAAATGTACTTGTGCTGTCTAACTGCAACCAAAATTTAAGCTAATTTCAAACACTTTTGTAGCATCAATTTAGCATGCTAGGAATGCATAGTCTATCTCCTAAAACATCAACTAAGTAATATACAAGGCATAAAAAAACTTCCTTAATGATAACTTCTTTTTTAAAAATACTGAAGTGTAGGGAACAAAGCTATTTTCATACCACATCCAGAAAATGGATGAGGTGTGAAAGAAATCTCTTGTTTAATGTGACCTTTGGCTGTACTTTCACTTGTCATCATTATGAAGTAGCTACTTTCAGTGCCAACACATAAGCTGCGTTATATTACCCCATAACAGTAGTAGCACGTCTTTCAGGGAGTGTTTCATACTCCAAGAAACTGGTGGCAGAATGCACTGACAGCACTTACCTTTGTAACTGCTTATAATAGGTCTTATTCAACAATAAGACCTCATTTACAAAAGGAAATAAGAGTATACTAAATTTCATAGAGCATGTTGCATAAACCAGTATATGTTGAGGAACTCCCTTGGAGTTCTCAGCTTCAGTGAAAACATTCAAATAAGGAGAAATGTAAATTTCAGATTGGAACTCTGCCCCAAATAATAACATTCAGAGCTTTGTTACTGTGCACAGACCAAAAATACTGCATCATTAAGATCTGCAACATATTTGACTTTTCTTAACACATGTAATTAAGAAAATATTTCTGAAAAGCAAATGAATTTGAAATTCAAGTAAAATTAATAGAACAAATACGACAAATTTACGTTTTATACAACGGTAGCAAGCTGCAGAACAAAACTCAGTAGCTATCATTACTAAAGCTGTTCATCTAACACCATAGAGAGAAGAACCATTGATACATACTGTACACACATTTTTATCCATGTATATAAATCAAAGGAAACAGCTTCCTTTAAGGCAAGCATATGAAGATACTAAAGCAAGATACAAATTAAATATTCATACATTCAATATTTCAAAATAAGGAATTTGGATATACACATGCATAATTTAAGTTCTATAGTGAAACCTGTCTACAGAGGCCATTTCTACTGTATTTCAACAGCATTGAAACTTGAAATGTACAATGCAGCCTTTCCATGCTGTGTTAAAACTTTAAAGTATATAGTAATTCATTTCAAGCACTAAACACAGAATAAAGGCCACATTATGCACACGGCACTTTTGTAGAGGAACTGCTGCTTTGCCCTATTCATTAGAGCTCTGAAACAGGGTTGTCAGTTGTAGCCCTCTCCTGCAAGGTGGCTTCCAAGTGCCCAACGAGTTACTCATTGGGAACTGAGGCCAAACAGACAACTTCAGGAACAAGGGGCTCATCCGTTCTCAAAAGCCCATCAGTCAGAATGGACTCCGAGTCACACTGTGATTCCAGGCACCAATTTTAAACTCTGTTGAGCTGGTGCTCATATGTAAAGCCTAAAAAACTGACCCCTTACACTGCTTTTATACATTCACTGAAGACTCTATAGAGTAAAAGTTGACATTTTTGACCTTTTTGATTGGCAAAAGAAAGGAACACAAAACCAGGTTTCACACTATGTTGTGCACTAGAAACGATTCTTTGAGATCACAGAACCTGAAAGTAGTTTACATACAACAACACAGACGCTGAATTTTCAGAGCCTATAAATTCCTATGCATGCAAAAAACACCATGGGGAAAAAAACCCCTACTATCCACCTTTCCCCCCTCGACACGTATCTCCTTCTGCATGTGTCTAAAGACATCACCATTCCTCCCCATGTATTTAAAACCTTGCCACTAAGAAAGAACTCTCCATATGAGTTATTAATGTGAATATTTTATTTTCTTATTAGAAATTAAATGTATTAGTTCAAATATCAAGAGTCTCTTTTTAAAAACATCCATTTTATTGGGACAAAAATATCTCAAGATAACTTAAGAATAATTAAAGAGTACTTACTAAGGGGAAAATAAAACTACTCTGTTTCTACACGTTTTGAAGTAAACATTTATCTTTGACCCTTAGAGGTCACTCATTTGATCTTGACATGCCTATGAAATCATAGGAGCAAAAGCTAAACAAGTAGAAAAGTGGTATTAAACAATATAAAACTAAACAAAATTAGTATCTACATGGTAAATTACTTCATTGAAAACCATCTATGGATTCTGCAAAGAATATACTTTTGCCTTAGAGCTAGTACTTTAATTTTCAAGAACCAAGAAAAAAAATCAAAACTAGTCAGTAACAATGCAGCGTCGAAAAGCAATAAACTCAAAATTAAGTTATAAATAATTTAAACCATGTCATGAAGATGTATTAATAATTCATCAGATAAATAATTTACTAAATAATCAAATAAATAAATAATGAAATACATAAATAAATCAGCAAATAAATAATTCTGCAAAATAACCTAAACAATAAGTCACTAAAACAAATGACAAACCTACAAAACTGCAATGATTTTCTAAATTCTGATAGTTTTAAATAAACAAATGTATATAAACTAGATCAATCTTTGGTGGATAGAGTAATATTTTTCACTGCTATTGGTGAATTCCTGATTACAATGCACAAGGATACAATTTTAGATTTTACAAGAATGCAGTTTTTCCCTTGTAAATTATTAACTTGATTGCTACAATACATCCTGCTCTGTATTTTACACGTAATCCCTTTATGTAGCTCGTTTTCCCCCCCAAAAATGAAAATCTCTTTACAACATTCTTAATTCATATATTTCTTTTTTTTTTCTTGGGTGCAGTACTTACCACACTGCGATAGCCTTCTTGGTGGTTCTCTTATTGTCTTCTGCAAACCTTCAGAAGTTTTGCTGCAGGGGGAAAACAAGTAGAATAACCTTAATTATTACAGATGGTATCTCATTCATTAGCAGATGACAACATTTTATTTGAAAGCACACGAAAAGCCGTTTTATAATTCTACAAAGCAACTTAATGTGAAACAACCATTACAGTTTGCAGACTACCGAAAGTTTTTAGAAGTCTTTGGTGGAACGAGTTCAAGCAGACTGAGGCCTGTTTCTTGTATTTAAGCTGACACACAATCTGTGCAAACTGGCACTAATTCAGATGTAAAGACAAACCACGAGAAGGACAAAATACTTGGCTGACATCTAATGTTATCCTTGATTTTGGAAGTTCATAGTCCTTGAAAGAATACAGTGAGATCATTTAATATCCACTAAGTACATTCACAATTTAATTAGAATACTGCACTCCAAAACCAACACTGGTACCACAAAGGTCAAAATCCACTCTTCTCCTGAATCAATTTTCATTCACCTTCTATTTTAATAAATAATACTGGCAGTCGCCATAGCTTTCTTCAAAGTGGTATTCTGTAAATACAACAGTTGAAGAAATGTGCCAGAAGTATAATCATGTTATCAATTTTTATCCATTCTGTCAAAAAGGTTTATTTGCTTTCTTCCATAACACACATTACATACAGGAAAGAGCGAGACAGTTTTGAAAACCATGCTACTGACATGGATTCTTCTCTAGACTGGACTGTACAACTGAAGGAATACATCAAACTTGAGGTTATATATTGTATATATGCACAGATTTTGCTACTTGTTTCAAAGGAAATCAGTATGCAGTGTTGTTTCTGCAAGTAATATCTCAAATTGCTCATGGTGTTGCTGTATTTCAGCATTTAAAAGCATAAAGGATAATTTACTCTTAAAACTACCTGGGCACGTTATATTTAACAAGTCTCAAAGTCTCTTTAGGGATTATAATAAGGAAACACTTTGCTTAATCATAAATTTTATATTTATCTTGGCTAAACACCCTCCTTTGGATAGACTGCCATGTTTTGTCAAGAAAAATCAACACAGTGGAAATGAAGTACTTGTTCTGTTGTGTGGTCATTCAAAAGACTATGT
Source organism: Chiroxiphia lanceolata (assembly GCF_009829145.1). Classification (NCBI taxonomy): domain Eukaryota; kingdom Metazoa; phylum Chordata; class Aves; order Passeriformes; family Pipridae; genus Chiroxiphia; species Chiroxiphia lanceolata. The sequence goes on along the minus strand of NC_045637.1, from coordinate 119,190,919 downwards.
AGAAGTAATGTAAATGTGCACCAGCGCTGCTGATAATTTCACGCTCTCATACACTCATTTCAATTTGCTTTAAAAAGGACTATTCCTCCTGGCTAAATATAGTCATCATGAAAAAGCATACCTCCCCTTTGAGCTAATAACACTGCAAGCCCCAAGACACTAAAGTACAAAAACTTCTATATTTTAAGGAACATGAAGCACTTTCTTCTCACAGTATGTGTTTCTGAAGTGGGACAAATGAGACTTTTTTTTATTAAGGTATTCTCTTTTAGTGCACAGATTTCTGTTTGAAAATGACAATTCATTCCCACACCACATCTGTGAATCCCATCCACCCCCTAAACAAATCATATATATCCCAAATGTTTCTTTTCAAAAGCCATGGGTCCTTGTAAAAGCAATCTATGCTGTCACACACTGAAAGATTTTGAGGATTACTGGGACATATAATGGCTCAGGAATGATCTTGAGGTTCTGGAATCAGACCTTCTACAGGGAGAACCACTTAGTCATAGATCATTCATCTGCAGTTTTGGAACCTCTGGTAGCAAAGTGATTTTTCACCAGTGAGTTGCAGTGGAACTAAAACTGTAATTACAGTTAGTGACACCTGACACACATATTTTTTCTTCCTTTAAAATTTATTTCGTTTTTAATTACTTTCATGTTTAATTTGCGTTTCTAATCTGTGGTTACAGAACTCACCTCATCACACAACTACTTCTAAGTTAGATGGTCATAATTCCCTGATCAAATAAGACATGTAAATCATTTTAAGAAAGGACACAAAATAGCCAATGACCTGGGATACTGCCAGCTTTCTCTCTCTTGCAGTCACATGCAAATTCCATCCTACACAAGAGGCAAAGGACAGAAACTGAATTTGATTCCATTCCTCTCTTGTACCAGTTGGTCCTTTTCCCCCCAGCCCTCCAACATTGTTTAGGTGCCTTTATGCAACAGATCATGAGAAAGATTTGTCAAGAGAACACTAAAGCAAAAGGCATTGTCATTCAGGTGTACTTCACAGAGCAAGAACAGCAAAGATCAAGTAATTATGTACATTCTGTACTCTGCCCAACCCAAGAAGCTGAGTGCTACTCAGAGGAGGCCGTGTTGTTGGCAGTCAAGTTAATTTGGGTGATAATGCAAGGAACTGGATTTAATTTAGGATTTTTTTTAATGTTCAAGAGTAAACAGGGGAAAAGAGAAAGGTTGGACAGACCTAATTAACCGAGTTATAGTTAATGTAAGATACTGACCACTATATTCTGACTCACTTTTCAAGGATTCTTGGAACTGTTATAAGTTACACAAAGTATTTTGCATTATCAATGAAAAAAACAAACCAAACCAAACCACCCTTGCAATGGATTATTACATTCAGGAACTTAAATAATGCATAAATCCTTTCCAGGCCAGAAGACTCATTCTTCTGCCACAAATCCCTCCCTGTATTTATTACAAATTATAAATTCAATTAAAAATTAGCTGTTTGGTCCACTACATATAGAAAGATAGTTTTGTGACTCAGTACAGCACTTCACTAAAATTGTTAACATATCTCTGATTTATTTTTAATAATAAAAAGTAAAAAAGTGTTTGCTATACATATTGATAAGTGTAACTAAAAACTGTAAAAGTAACTCAGTCTCACAATCTGTTAGAGGATAATTTTGAGTCTGTTTCTGGTAAGAACTTTGAGTATTTCTGAATAACTTTTTAACCAGCTTCTTCCAATTGTCTCTTAATAAAAAATCAATTTTAAAATATTAAAACACAGTAAAATGTTAAATCCCAAACTACTGAATCAACTGCTATCAATAAAAAACATAGATCACATCACTGTTATAACCCAAGTTTCCTAGTCGATTTTTAGATAAAAACAAGCAGATTACTAGCAAAGGTTTATCTCAATTCCCACACGTACAGCATGCCACATTAAATATATGCAAATCAACCTCTTTCTCCTCTAGTTTTTTTGAGCTGACAACTCATATGACCTGAAGCCATGGTTAATGATTACAATTATTTGACTTTCATATTTATACAATCAGTCATCAGATATGCATGTTAATTGATTTTAACAGATAGTTTTGTATTCTAATGATCAACAGTAAGTGTACATTTTATCAACCTCCTGATTTATAAGAAAATAAAACAAATCAGTTTTCACATTTAACCCTTCACTGTATTGATTTGCAGTATTTACTGCAAATTTCACTGTGAACTTCTTTATAACATGTTAAACTGGAAGTACTCCAGGGATCTTTATTTTGGTAGCAGGATTTGGTTTTCCAACTAAAGGCACTCTTCTACTGTGTTTAAAACTTATTAAAACAATGCATTTTCTATGAATTAGAAATTATGAAACCTAATTTATGCTTAAGTAAATGGACTGGGCAAACAAGTAACTTACATTTATTAAACATTCACATGTGCTACTTAAAAGTTCATTGCTATTTTTCAAAGAACTTTAGTCATGCAATTCTTGATTTTAATATATATGACAGAGTACAACCTTACATTTAAGATTCTTGTTTCTCAAGTAATACAGTTAAGGCCAAAACATTCCTGTTGTCAACACAAAACATATTAATTGAATTGGTTACTCTTTTTTTTCACGGCTGAAAATTTATTCTTTGCAATTATATTTTTATTTGTGATACCCTTTCCATTGAGGTATAAAATACAAAACTACAAACTGGACAAATTTTCATGTGAAGAACTGACTATTATCTAAGTTCATACAGTGTGCAATCATTATCTTCCAAAATTAATGGTTGTTGTTCTTTACGTCTATTCGTACGAAAGAGTGGATATTGCATCTTACTCTCAAAAAGACCAGGTCATGTCTTGTTCTACAGAAGGGCTCTCCTAAGTTAGGTCTTAACTGTTGTTGGACTAAAGGATTATGCTCCAATTTTGGTAAAGCAAGAGCTGCTGAATCCCTTTCTCAGTGTATTTTAATATCAATATAAGTATTTCAATTTGCAAAATACAAAATCTTTCTATTTTCTATAAATAACTGAATGAGGTGCAGAGTGTATTCAACTTTTAACCAGATGAGCATTGTACACTCCAAGTTCTGCTACCATTCTCTTTTTGCCTTGCTGCTCCAATTAATTTCAAGTGAGACTTATACACCATGAGATTCTGAGACACATTTTCCACAATAGGAAGCAACAGAGACACTAGAGCACTCACATAAGATAGATACATAATGCTTATTCAAGTTCCTATAGTGGACCAGGGACATAAAAAACTCAAATCTATGTTACCATAATCATGAGCAAGCACCTTAACCTCTAAAACACTATTCAGCTCTGATTTTTAAAAAGCCTTGACTACCACCTTAAAATAATGAGAAAGTTAGTGAATATATGATAGGATTCTGTAGCTTACTTAATACGTATTTTCCTTAAGCTAAGGTCTGGCATCATGACCAACACTGATAAGGCAAATAAATTCTCTTCAACCTTTCCCTTTTTGGGAAACATCATCTTGATTTTCAACAGATCTTGACTTCACCCTGAACATAATGAGAAAGCCTGTGGGTCTGCAGAAAGAGGGAATTCATTCCACTCTAAGCCCTTTTTACCATCACAAATATCAATGCAGAAAGACCTTGGTTTCTTTTGTACAATGCAGTGATACAAGTTAACCACCTTGAAGACTAACTATAAGGTTTATACTTTTGCAGCCAAGGCAAACATTAGGATAAATGGAAGGGTGGAGTAGAGATCTTACACTTACATGTGAAACTTCAACATAAACAGGAGAAGAAAATTGTGGGAGATAGATGTTAAGACAAATTCACTACTAAAATCTTCATCTATACTTTATGTGTAAATATCTAATAATCTCAGAAAATAGAAATAATTCCTAGTTTCTAAACATGCTTGATATCCCCACTTCTCTTTTAAACTTCACTGTGTTAAAAATTACAGACCTGGTCATGTCAGCTATGGAGAAAAACAAGTAAAATTTAAAAACTGCATTAAGTATGGGCTGACTGAGCCAAACTAGTCCTACTCTGACTCATAAATACAGCAGATTAATTTACATCACATTAAATGGGGTTATATCAGACTGGCAACCAATCACTTATTGGGGTTCTGCAGAGCTCCACTTAAGGGTTAGTGCTCTTCAATGTCTTCATAAACCACTTGGATGCAGGACTCAAAGGTACACTAAGTTTGCTGATGACACTAAACTGTTGACTACTCTGATGGCCCTGCAGGAAGATCTTGGCATATTAAAGGGTTGGGCAATCACGAGCCATATGACAATTACAAGGGCAAATGCCGGATTCTGAACCTGGGATGGAGCAACCCTGGATGTATGGACAGATTAGGAACATGAAAGCTGGACAGCATCCCCATGGAAAGGGACCTGGGAGTCTTGGTCGAAAGCAAGTTGAATATGAGTCAGCAGTGCCCTGGCAGCCAGGAAACCCAACTGTGTCCTGGGGACATCAGGCACAGCATTGCCAGCCAGTCAAGGGAGGGGACTGTCCCACTCTCCTCTGCACTGGGGCGGCCTCACCTTGAGTATCGTGTGCAGTTTTGGGCACCACAATATAAGAAAGGTATTAAGCTACCGGAGAGTGTCCAAAGGACAGTGCAGGGTCTAGAGGGGAAGCCTTATAAGTAATGACTGAGGGCACTTGGTTTATTCAGCCTAAAAAGAGCAGACTGAGGGGACACTTCATTGCAGTCTACAACTTCCTCGTGAGGGGAAGAGTAGGGGCAGACACTGATCTCTTCTCTGTGGGGACCAGTGACGGGATCCAAGGAACAGCCTGAAATTTTGTCAGGGGAGGTTTAGGCGGGATATTAGAAAGAGGTTCTTCACCCAGAGGGTGGTTGGGCACTGAAACAGGTTCCCCAGGGAAGTGGTCACAGCACCAAGCCTGACAGAGTTCAAAAAGCATTTGGACGATACTCTCAGGTACATGGTGTGACTCTTGGAGCTGTCTTGGGCAGGGCCGAGAGTCGGATTTTGATGATCCCTGTGGGTCCCTTCCAAGTCAGGATATTCTATGATTCCATGATTAAGTTAGAATTTATATAAACATTTTCACAAGATGCCTAAACCTAGATTAAAGTAGAAACAAAAGAAAATACTATTTACAATTCACTATTTTTAAAAAGTATTTTAACTGTTCATCGTGAAGATTGATCATTAGAAGTGACTGACAGTACTCAGTGTATTTACTAAAAACTGAGAGGAAACAAAAAGTGGAAAGCAACTGATGACATCTGATGACAACTTTTACGTAAAGAATTGCAACCACAGTAAATTCCACAGTTAAAGGTTAAATTAAGGCTATGTGTAGAAAGAAGACCAATAAAACATACTCTAGGAAATGAGAAAGTAGTGTAGCCAAAAATTTTCCAGCTGAAAGACAAACATTATGAGTTCAGGGATAGCATGCCACCATCCAGACGCTATGGCCAGTTTGGATCACTGAGACTCTTACAGGCATCATGACAGAGGGAATGGAGACAAAAAAAAATTCAGAAGTTCAATACAACTTAGTTGACTTAGAATCCAACTATATGTAACAGACACAAAAAATGATGTTGAATCCATGAAATATAGAAAACCACTTACTATACTGGTTCTGTTGCACAGTAATATGTTCTTGGGCACTATTTCACACAGAAAACATAAACACGGAAATGAGTAAATTTAACACAATTAGGTAGGTAAGTTTAATTACCTGCATCCACAGGTGATCAGATTTGATTAGAAATCATAAAGGATATGGGTTTTCCATTCTCCTTGATGTAGAAGGTATAGTCTTTAGAATGTTTAGTTAAATTCATACTAAAAATATTTAACTGCTTCGCAACTCACTGTATAACCTCAACAAAGAAAAAACATATCAGCTGGATCAGTTCTGTACAGCCATATAAACTACAGCACAGGTTACAAGGCATGGATGGAAAAATATCAAACAATAAGAACAAGGGGAGGACAAAAGATGTATTGATCATTTTGATGACAAATCTAAGCCCCCACACAGGTTGTCTAATGTGATAAAAACCACATTCATAAACCCTCCAAGTGTCAATTTGTGAAATGGAAAACGTTACACCACCACCAGGGTGTTTTATTTCTACCAGCACTCCCTAAATCTTACTGCATTTTATAACAGTGACTAAATTTCAATGGACTTACTAACATTAAGAAAGAGATTAATTAGAATAGTTTGCTCGCATAAAACCAAGCCTCTCCTTTGATGCTCCCTGCCTTTAACAAAGTGGAACACGAATACTGCATAAGCAGCCAAATGCCTCTTCTGACATAAATATTCCTTCTGAGCCTCCTGATGTCACCAAAACTAAGGCTTGTGGCTTCCAAATGGACAAAACATGGAAACTTGACTTTAAGAAAAATGAAAGGCTGCACAGTTTCTCTTAGAACAAGTGACTATTTTACACAGAATCATCAAGTCAGTGAATGCAAACCACAGCAGAAAACTGCTGCAAATTTCAATCCTTTTAGTGGATAGATGAATTTAGGGAAGAGGATGTAAGTATCATCAGTGTGAAGCAAAATTGCTGTATTTTATTTTAAACATGGTTAAACTCAACACTTTAACTTAAACATTTAAGAGTGATTTTAGTCTGTAAGTTTTACATCTCTTGCCACTTGAATCTGGCGATCCAAGTATCTATAACAGTACATTTCAAATGCTGAGTTATATTAATCTCATACTAACTATAGCAGTTCAATTTCAACAAAATTCTCAGGGTTTTTGCATATTGCTGAATAAATGACTCTGGAATTAGCTTACTTTTCTTGGAGGCATTATATGAGATTATTTCTTAGTCTCCTCCTCTTTGATTTAGTACACATCTTCAGATAATTTATTAATGTTTTGGATATCTCATTCATCATCTATTATTACTGGTGTCATAAATTAGAGGAATGGAACAAAGCACTGGACTATACATTTATCCATATTCATCAAAAGAATAGCCAACTCTGTTAGCAAGCACTGTATAAAGGTTGTTGGTCTATCCACTAAGGTGAGACCAGGAGCAGTTTTTCAACTCAAATCCCCAAACAGATTAAATTTATAGAATTCTATGTTACTAGTGAAATAAAAATCAGAGCTTCACCTTTAAATACAAAGGGGTAGGAACACCTGGTCTGCAAAAGACAAAAGCACATGTCAGACGTTGCTATGTCCTGTAAATCACTCAGAAGAATTAGAAAACTAATGAATGCCAGGTTTACCTGGAAAAAACGGATTAATTGTTGAAAATGCTGTAATTTTGTCAGTATACCATAAAACAGTAAAGAGAAGGTAAGATTCAACTAAGAGAAACTTAAATGTCAGTATTTAATTCAGTGGTAATATGCTCAAGAAGACAAGTTAACTAAACTGGTGGCAAGTAGGAAAAATGAAATCTCTTGTCTTTTTTTTCTTTCTTTCTCTTTCCTGTTTGTTTTTGTTTTGCTTTGGTTTGGGTTTTTTTCAACAATCTAACCATAAAGAACATTGGAAAATACAACTGTGAAAATTTCATAAGATTTTCAAGATAATGGACATTAATGTGAATCCTATAGGTAATGAGTTACATAGCAGCATAGGAACTTGAATAAGCATTATGCATCTTGTATATGAAAACATTTGAGCCAGATTTAGTACTTCATTAATGGAATGAAATACAGAATATAAGTTCTTATATTAGAGAAGAAAAGAACTCCAAAGGTTAAATTTGAATTGGATAAAGTGCTTCAGATAGCAACTGTGTATCTAATTTCTAAGAGGGGAAGAAATAGTTGTTATTCTTTCTTCTTCAGGCATTACAGATTAGGTATTTCAGGCTCCAGTATGACCTAAAAACAACAAACTAAATTTTTCCAACTAAACAAAAAGTTTGTCATTGTGCCATGTCTAATTTAGGACCCTCATTATTTTCCATATAGAACCTTCACTATTGATAGTAATTGATGATTAACAAAACATACTTGTATCAGTGCCTTTTAAAGTTAATTCAACTCAACACAGACACATTTTTATTATGTTTAGAAATATTAATTAAACTGTTTAATGAACTAGGTATTACATTCTCCTACAGTTACAACTACCAGTGGAACAGAAAATAAATTATGTGAACTGCAACTTTTGTCAGTCTCCAGTTTGATCAGTATTTGGCAATGATCACAATACATCTTATTCAATCTATGAAGGCGGTTTGCAATCAAAAAGAACCTTATCATTACATGACTTAAAATAAGGAGTACCCTCTTTGTATTAAGGTGCATGTGGTTTGAGGACTGACACAAAGCAAAGAAACCAATCCCTTCTCTGCTTGAGAGCTGCCATTTGCACTCTCACTCTTATCTCTGCCTCACTTCATCTAAAAATGTATATTGTCAGGAAAACACTGAGAGTCAATCTGCTCTCTGATAATTACGATATTCGCCCATTAGTAGGTCCCCTGAATTCCATTTTGAGCCTCAGTGAATTTCTAACTCCTACAGCTGGAAACTTTATTAGATGAGAGACTATAAGCATGTCATACCCAAAACTTTCAGCAGCAATCTAAAAGTAACAGATCAAAGATAATTCTCAGGTGCAAAAAGGACTTTATTGAACCTGGTCTCCCACAACCAATGGAATTCCTCTACCAACTGAAGTAGTAGTCAAAAACAAAGTGTTGGCAACGGCAACATCATTCCATTGTGCAAGAGTTTCCTTGACTTAGTATTTTCAAACTATCTGAGATTTTTTCCCTTCCTGTCTTTTTGTTCACTGAGTGGAAAACTTATATCTGCATGGAATTGTTCACAGAACCTCAAATCAAGGAACATAAACAGTTAATTTACTTAAGACCAACTTCACTATATTAACCTTGGGATGGATGCCTGGAAGAAGGTTTCTTTTTTTCTCATCCCAAAGAGATTACTTGCTTATCTAAAACTTTACAACAAAATCCCAGTGAAGGATATCCAGAATTACCCAATCTTCATTATTTTCCATATAAATAAGCAGGTAATCTGTTTTGTATTCTGAATACACAATTTCATTTATTAATGACAGATCTGAACACTAATTAATGAATGTATAGAAGTACTGAAATATCATGGAAATAATGCTTTAGCTCATTCTATATGGAATTTGGAATACAAGACCCAAATCTCCTCAAGTAATTAGGCCAACATAACTTTCCTTTAACTCTTGTTACCTAATTCTCATAACTTTCAGGTCTGCTGAAAATGTCATCAATGAACAGTAAGCTGCATGGTGAATAGACACCAACCGACCACTGAGAAGTAAAAACAGATAACGTTTGGTTAGAACACAGAATAAAAATGAAAATCAATGGAATCCTAAATTAAATATTTTTTTAAAAAATTTATTTTTATTGAAGGTTCTGCAAGACACAAAATCATGTCTTCTTTTTAATATCAGAAAGGCAGATATTTTATCCAGAAGGCTTCAGATGTTTATATATCTGCTGGATAGGATCAGTACTCATAGATGTTGACTCTTAAGGTAGTTTTAAGGGATATCACTGTTACGTTCTCTAATCACAGAAATTACATGAAATTTAAACTTTTGCTTCTCTGCAACATTGTATCCTGTAAACACTGTTGAGTACCTACTCTCAGACAGACATATATTTATAAACCCCATGTATTAGAACATTCATTCATGTAGTTGATCAGAAACACATGTGGACCTGCAATAATCTAACACATTTATCATCGGGACAAAAGGCCAAGAAGGACATTTGAAATCCAGTGGCTATAAAGGAGTGGTTAAATGCAGGAGGAGAACTAGGAAGATGATATTTTGAAGCAAGTAGACAGGTTATCAGCAGAGAGCCAAAGCTGATACATCAGGACCAAAGATAAAACTCTCCACAGAGGCCTGTGATAGGCTGTGATACGAATTTCCTCGACACAATTATTACCACTAGTAAATAAGTTTACTACAGCTACATGATTTAACAACTGTTAAACCAAAACTGCTAAATTCAGAATCCACTAAAAACATACTACGAATTGTCGCAAAGAAATAGGGCTTGTTTACTCCTCATTACGGTGTCAGTGAGTCAAAGAGCCGATCTTAAACAACAAAAGCCTGACAGAAGAAAATGCCGCCAGCTCTGTCAGACTCCTGGAACAGAAAGTCAAGGCTCAAATGATTGCGTTGATCTTTGACTAAAACTGTAAAACAAGTCAGGTTCTTCAAAGCCAAACATAACACCACAGCCAACAATAAGGAATCTTTTAGTTTTTTCCGCACAATGGATTTTTTTGATGTCACGAGCTCTGGAAGTTTTTAATCACAGTAAAAAAGCACTAGCAAAGCAAATGTATATGGCCTAAGCCCACAAGGACTGGTTTTCCTAACTAATTTTATTTTTCCTTCTTTCACCTAAATGCCAGCACCAATACTTCTTACTAATAGATGTTTTGAAGTTTTTAACCAGCTTCTAATCTATCAGGGTTTTTTTTCTTTCACTATCTAAACCTGAACAATAGTTCAGATTTGTTCACTGACTAAACTCCAAAGTATCTGTGTTTTATTAGTCACATGGAAACTGGATTGCTACCCACAAGACTTCGCTGACACAGATCAGAATCAGAATCCCATTTAAAGGTTAACAGCCTTATGATATATCATTTCATGCTTTTAATTAATATAAAGGTAATTGAAAATACCATATTTTCTGTTCGTAAGTTACTCTTAGTTATCCTTCCTGAACTTCTGATTCTCAACATCACTTCCTATATCCTATCGGTCTTCCCATCCTTTTTTTAAAAAGCCTACATTCACTAAATCCCTCTCAATGTATCTTCCAGGGTAATTTTAGAGTGTATTTATAAGATTTCTGCTGCTATTCATTAAAAATCAGATTCATTAATGTTTACTTTCTAATTGTAGATATGACTTTATTTGAAGTAAAATTTTAACCCATACCAAGGAGACGAAGCTTTACATACTGCAGACATCATACCCCCACAGAAAGTAACAGCAGAAATAAACAGTTAATTACTAGAATCAGAGCTAGAAACAATAGACAGACAATAGTTTAATTTAACCACCTGCTGCACAACCTCTTCTTCCCATCTCTCACCTCTAGTAAATTTATCTTGATTATAATTACATTGGTCAGTTGAAGTTCATTCAGCTGCACGTCTTTCCATCACTGACATCAACAGGACTCACAAGTACAAACCAATTCTCTCTTCCTAGAACAAATCTTAAGCATTCAGAAGCTCAGGACTTCAATGTTTGACTTCAGGAACTAAGTGCTTAATACCCATCTGGAAAGTAACGATTTACTTCACTTAGCCATACCAGCACTTTATTATCCATTTTATGTAAGAATTCATAATGATAACAAGCGTATTGCTTGACATGCAACAAAAACATAGAGGAAACCAGGTATTTCCTCTGACCCCTGTCAGATCAATTAATTTCGGTAACAGAGACAAACACCTTCAGAACAGCAGAACAAGACAAGAGAAATCCTCTCAAATGCTAAAAAAAAAGCCAAAGAATATATGCTGTGAGGAAGTGAAGAGGTTTTATAAATGAACTTCACTGAAGTAATTCACTATACCACCAATAAAGCTGTTTTCAGTAACGTACAGCATCATACACAATACTTTATAGTAAAATAATTTCATTAAATCATATGCTTCCCAGAAAAAGATGGCATAGGCTACCTATCCAGAGTGCTTATCATTACAAATATCCATTTCATTTTAACAGAACAGAATTGTCTAGGTTGCAAAAGACCTTTAAGATCATCAAATCCAACCATCAACTTAAAACTGCCAACGCTTTTGGTGAAGAAATTTTTGCTAATATCCAATCTAAAACTTCCCTGGCACAACTTGAGGATGTTTCCTCTAGTCCTGTAACTTGTTACCTGGGAGAAGAGACCATCTCCCACCTTGCTACAACCTCCTTTCAAGTAATTGTAGAGAGTAATAAGGTCTCCCCTGAGCCTTCTTTTCTCCAGGCTAAACAATTCCAGTTCCCTCAGCTGCTCCTCACAGGACTTGTGCTCCAGACCATTAATGACCTCTGCTGCCCTCCTCTGGACACGCTCCAGCACCTAAATGTCTATCCTGTAGTGAGGGGCTCAAAACTAAACACAGGATTTGAGGTGTGGCCTCCCTAGTGCTGAGTACAGGGCGACAATCACTGTCCTGGTCCTGCTGGCCACACTATTGCTGATACAAGCCAGGACGCCATTGGCCTTCTTGGCCACCTGGCACACTGCTGGTTCATAGTCAGATGACAGCTGACCAGCACCCCCAGAGCCACTTTCCAGTCACTTTTCCCCCAGCCTGTAGCACTGCATGGGGTTGTTGTGAGACAAGTGCAGGACTTGGCATTTGGTCTTGTTGAACCTCATACTGCTTGCTTTGGCCCACTGATCCAGCCTGTCCAGATCCCTCTGCAGAGCTTTCCTACCCTCCAGCAGATCAACTCCTCTCCAACTCGGTGTCATCTGCAAACTTTGCAAGAGTATACTCAATCCCCTCATCCATATCATCAATAAAGATATTAAAACAGGGCTGGTCCCAGTACTGAGCCCCAGGGAACGCCACTCATGACCAGCCACCAGCTGGATACTCCATTCGCCACCCCTCCAGGGGCCTGGCCAGACAGCCTTTTTTTTACCCAGCAAAGCATCTGCCTGTCCAAGCCATAAGCAGACAGTTTCTCCAGAATGCCATGGGAAACAGTGGCAAAGGCCTTACTGAAGTCTAGGTAGACAACATCCACAGCCTTTCACTCATCCACTAAACATGTCATCTTATCATAAAAAAAAGATCAGGTTGGTCAAGTAGGACTTGCCTTTCATAAACCCATGCTTGGCTGGGTTTGATCATGCTGTTGTCCTGTTCATGCCATGTGATGGCACTCAAGGTTAGTGCCTTAAATTCACACTTTTTTACCTTAAATTTACACACACAATGCAAACAATACTTACTATAAAAAGAGAATAGCTTACCTACTGAAATCAGTTAAAATCCAAAATCGGAGGCCAAGTCAACCATAAACAGCAAGAATAACGCCCATGTAATTTTTATACCCTGTATTTACCAATCTTCTGTACTTTTACTATAATGCAAAATATATCAACTGAGAAAATGTAACCAAAATTTACATTTTTTATTATGAGAGATTATTTTCAGGATCAAAAGAGGTACACTCTGAATACAAATTACACATGATCTTAAAAAGTAAAAAAAAAAAATCTGCTGCATCTCCATCTTCTAGTCACATGACAAGATAATGTGAAGATTACATCATTCAAGGATTACCAAGATAGGTGTGTCTTTAATTATTAGTCTGGGTCACCATTCAAAGTCCTAGTTATTCATTCACCCTCCTTTATTCCACATGCTGAACTAGAGATTCCTTGAACAAAAATTCCCAATTCACTGACTGTAAACCTGATCAAGTGAGTGAGATACAGAACTAAAACTAAGATAAAAAGTTCTTAGTAAATACAAGTCCAATTTACTTGTGCTTACATGTATTTCAAAACTTTGTTGTGTTCCCACAGTCCAAAACTAAGAATGAACCATTTCATCAGCTGTAATACAGACAGCTGCCATAACATTGTCTTTATGTCACTAAGGTTAGCAATGTCTAAAAAGTAGGCTTTAGTTTAGAAAAACAGAATATGCTGAGTTAGAATGGACCTATCAGGATCATCGAGTCCTACTCCTGGCCTTGCACAGGACACCCCAAGAATCACACCATGTGCCTCAGAGTGTTGTCCAAATGTTTCTTGAACTTTGTCACTCTTGGTGCTGCGACCACTTCCCTGGGGAGCCTGTTCCAGTGTCCAACCACTCTCTACCTGAAAAACCTTTTGCTGATAGTAAATACAGCCAACTACAGGACTGTTAGGAAATTTCTGAGGTTCTATGGCATCAGTACCAACAAGGGGAAAGAAAGCCCATGTGGTAAACTACCACAGAACAGCTTATTTTCCCCATGTACATTTGAATACTGTTCTAGAAACAGCACTGGTTTTCTGGTCAGAATGCTCCAGACCCCTTCTTAGGATCAAGATTCATTGAAAGCAAAAAGATAACTTCCTTATAATAATATGCATATAGATAAGGTTTACGTATCTGATTTAGAATTCTAAAATGCTTATATGTATGCACAGAACTTCTTACACTGACTAAATATTAAAAATATCCCAGTACCTACTATGGCTTTATGAAAGAGAGGTAAATGAAAAAACCAACACCTTTTTTTTCAGTTTTACAGAGAATTAAGAGAACAAGCAGTAGTTGGAAACGCGTTTTATGAACTGTCATAACCAAGACAGAGTGGATGACATAAGATCCATCACAGCTGAATGGTCAAAGATACATGAAAATATGTATGACTATTTCAATTAATGAATGAAAAAAGATTTTATTAGTCAGTAACACATTATCATCTGTCCTTATCCCAGCCTTACTGAACACTAAAAAGTGTGAAGATCAGATGTATAAAGAAAAAATTAAATTCAAAGCAAAAAGAGAACTCAGCTTTGGGCAGAACATGATCAGGGGACATCCACCTGAACACAACAAAGGGCACTGTTCTAAGCTCTGTACAGTCAAAAACTTCCACTGCGCCCAGTCAGTAGACTGGGACTAAATTCAGATATATCTATTCACATCAAGCACAGTATTGGGTATTATTTGCTCATATTTGGTGACAGACATTTCCTTTTAGATTTCCTGCCAAATGTCATTTGGTGGGATCACAACATGTACATCAGGACAGACACTGAGCAGCCCCTCATGGTTACCAACAATTTGTCCTATTTCTGCAGAAGGGCATTTCAAATTAAGGTTTAAATGGACAGAGGGAAACAAAAGCCCAGCTTTAATCTCACCTTATCACTGTCATTCCCTCTAGACCTACAGCAGGCAGATCTCTGCCACTGCACCACCATCAAGGTGCGGCTGGGTCACTAACACGGGGCAGCTCTTCAACTTGATGTCAGACCTTCTCAATTAGAGAGGTCACAAAGCAGTTCTTAAACGGGTCAGCTTAGGACACAGGGAGTTTGCGGGTTTATTTGTTTGTTTTTTTCCTTCTTTTATCATAGTATTAATAAAACAACTAGTCATTTACCCGGGACTTCAAGGCACTGTATCACAATTGTGACGGAGACTTTGAGAGGAACTAACAGTTTCAGAGGCCTCAGCCTCAGAAAAGGCAAATGACAAAGGAAAGTAAAAATACTTTGAAACATTAATTAGTGAAGCTAGAGAAACGTATAACAAGTTACAGGAAAGAGGTTAGTATATCAGGAGGCACTACATAAAAAGACACTATCCAGTGGATGCTATAAACAGAATCATGAATCATGACAAATCCATGACCAGCTATTAAAACAGAATTCTGGAACTGACACTTGTTTCAGTTCCCTCAAAACTAAGCAAAATGAACAAGTATAAAATTGGCATGGCCATAACATTTCACCAAGCAAAATTCTTAACTGTAGACAAGAATTAGTCTCAAGTGAAATGGCAGCTAATTTATTGCTGTCAGTTCAGGATACTTTTCAATGATGAAATCATTGCAAAGTGTAACTCAGGACTATGAAAGATAAATTCTCTCATTGAAAAAATGAAACTGCTACCCAACCTTCATTTACTCTGAAATTAACCTGAATAAAAATTTTAAGAGTTGTCTAGTCAGGGTGAGTAAAAAACATTAGCTGAAATACAGTATTAGCAATCTGGAGACTTCCTGGCAACTTGAGTCCTTTTTTTTTTTAAGATGAGAAAGTATAGATAGTATACTGAGCACATCAGAAAGAGTGTCAGCTTAATGTAATGTACTACTACAGATATATTTCTTTCTAAAGTAAATTGAATGTTTGAGAAAAATGAGAAAACCTTGACCACTTTTTCCTCTCAGTATCAAATACATCTTTGTCACCACTTTCACCACTCAGGTTCACAATGAGAAGGTGATCTTCATCAGCTCCTCTTCATCTTCCAGCATATTCAGATCTCATTGGAAACTCAGTAACTGTTTTTGTTGTTTTTCGTAAGACCTACACATATAAGAGTCAACCTATCTATATATCAAAAATTCTCATTTATCCCACTCACTCATGAGATTCAACTCGCTTCCCAATCAATCCACGCAGTGCACAGCCTCTAAAATGCTCATCTCCCTGGTTGCCAAAGTTTTCAATAACTGTAAAGACTGTCATCTTTAATGACCAAGCCTCTCAATAGTAATTTTACACTATTCTTTTTGTTTACATCTTTATCATTGCATACCATTTAACAATAACAGATGACAATCTGAGTAAAAACCCCTGTAGAAGTCTATGTGTTCCATTACTTCCACAAATGCAGGGAGCCAGTACAGTCTGCTTCAATATCTAATGCTGTATCTTTACTGTGTCTTATATTTGTTCTTCCTAGCCCACATTTCTTTTCTAGTGAGCAGTTATGTGGTGCTTAGCTGCCTGCTGTGGTTAAACCACAACACTACCCTACAATTATTTCTGCTGCAGCTGGACCTCCTCATGGCCTGAAAACACAAAAGCAGAAGAGCTTGACATGCACAAAAATCAGGCAAACAAAATGTTGAGACATACACTGTAATAAACCAAAACAAAAATGAGTAATGGCCAGTTCAAGACACACATTCGGTGTAGTTGGCTTTGATGTTATTCCATTTTTCCAGAAGGTGGACTCTTAGAAGTATGCTGGCTTCTTTCATGCTTAGGAAAGTCCAGGGCTGCAAGTATTAGGGCAGAGCAAGACTGCAAGAAAAACAGGAAAGAGGAACAGAAAATAAATGCTCAGTGTTTAAAAAAAGAAAAAAAAAAAGAAAGACTATTGAAAGCTTTCCTCTTAAACCCACTGGTTTAAGTGCTAGTCATCTACTTTCTATCCAGCCTTTGTTCCTTCTCAAGCTCATATGGCTTGAGCTAGGTTGATCCATTACTTCTGGAAGAGGATGGTGTGAGTCTGAAGCTTCTATGCATAATGGAAAATGGAAGATTATCCTGAGTATTACTGGAAGCTACCTTGAAACACTGGCAAAAGACCACCTGTATTAGTAGGTGTTCTAACAGGCTTATGGACTAAATGATAATTAACAGCAGCTCTACAAGATTAAGAACTCCAGTCAACATTCAAAAATTATAGCATGGGTCTAACAACATACTTTTATCCCAATCTGGGTAAGCTGCTACAAGTAGTAAAATGATGTTCACTCAGCCCACATTTGCCCTCTTCTCAGATAAAATTACTCACAGTGGAAATCATAACCATGACTGATCATACACTATTACAGTAAATTAATGTAAAAATCTAGTCTCCCTCAACAGCTATGAAACAGCAACAGCATGCTCTAATTCCTGGCATATGTCAGTCTTGAATACTGACTTATAGGCAGAACCACATATTTTCCATCTAATATACAAGAATTTTGACAGTTTATCTAAAAATCCCTAAAGACCAGAATAAAAATGTTTAAGATACTAAAAACAAGCTAGGACTTTCTCTAATCACTGAGGCTTTAGAGTGCACAGAAGTGCTATTAAAGTAATATAGCATCTCAGTGGGATTTGCAACAGCTGAAAGTGCCACTTGCTCATTCTGTATGTGTACCTCAATCCATCCCAGTTGTGCAAAATGTCAAAGTGGAGCCATGTCCAGTGACAGTAGCTGCTGGCTGCTACTGTCCTTTGCTTCTCCCCGCTCAGTTTCATAAGGACCGAACCTTGTGATAAATGGATTCTGCATTGGTGGGTAAAGACAATATGACTGCAGCAAGTGTATGTCAGACATCATTATCAGATATAATTATTAAAAATTAATATTAACTTGTATCTGTACAATACAAGTTTTCATTTCTTCTCAGGTACAGAATTCCTCGCACTTCACCCCAAAGAACGTAATTAAGGCTCAAGACAAAAGTCATAAGAGACAAAAGACTGGGCAGCTTTTCCATATCTGCAAATTGAAGTTTGACACTCTATCTTGAAGATGTGTCAAATCAGCAAATGACTTCACTGATGAAAGGTGGGAACCAAAAGTAACAAGCAAACCATTTGGGTTCATATACAGTTCTGAAAAATGCAGAGTATGAAAGGGGCCACAAGCAGCTGGCAATCAACTGGAAATGCAGCAGGTACATTCTGCCCTATACATAGCTCATTCCATCTGTCCCTTACATGTCTTTCTAATTCCTTAACTTGCAGTTGAGCCTCAACTGTCATCTTGCACCTGAAACAAGCAATCTTTAAACCAAGACTCATGGGCAGTATAATAAATAAGAGTTGGGACTACTGCACAAATCCAAAAATCAAAATAGGCTTCTTCTAGGTGAAACCCACCCTGACTACAGAAGGGAATCTTGTGAGAAAGAGACCAAGTGTAAAATATTTATAGTATTTTTCACAAATGCTATATAGGAATGAATTTTTAGTTTGAAAATAGAACTATTGAAAACAAACTTACTTAAAATAATACAGAAAAGTACCAGCATAAAATTGCTAAGGGTGTTTCATGCTGATGTGTTTCTCCAGAAAATCGTGAAGTAAATTAACAAACAAAAGGTAAAGTTTACCCTCATTCATAAAACACTCTCATTTATTCTGACTGCTACCTTTGAAAAGCACATTTGAAAAAAAATTCAACTCATCCTAACTATAATGCACATGACCAGCAATCTAAACCAAATCTAAACCAATGGCTTTTTTATTTCTTTGGTTTTAGTTCTCAAGGCACTAACTTTTGACTGAACACTTTAAATGAATTTTATGACCAGTGAACATATACTGCTGATATGTTCGGAAGAAATCTTTCCACTGACTGGGACAAGAGTTTCCTCTTATTACAGGAAGTCAGAAACTTCCTGCTTGTTGTACTTCCCTCTACTTGCGCTCACCCAGAGTTCTCTCATCCAGCCACAAAAATTAAACTTACAGGAATCAAGGTTTTTGCATACTTGAAAATAAAAGAATATCTTCAATACTATCTGCTACATATTTTCAGGAAGTAGTAAAACTGGCAGGGACAACCAGTGGAAGTTTTATGCACAAATGTGAAATCGACAATGAAAATCAAAGGAGTTCAATTCTTTGTTCCGTTAGGCTAGACTGCTTAATGCATTACACATAAAGATTATGGGCTATAATGAACTTTAAAAGGAATTGTCACAAGCAGCAACAGGTTTAATCTACAAATAAATATGCATATATATACACATATATATATAGAATGCCCAGTTACATACCTGAATTTATTAACTTTTCCCCAAACTGTGTATATTTATTAGCAACATAGGCCTATGTGTAAGTGATGTGAACTAAAAATCAGTCAGGACCAAAGGAGAAAACACTATGCTACTGACTCATGAATAACTGAAAAACAAGCAAGGCTCCCACATTTTTTTTTTAGTATGTGGTGCCAACAGGCTGTATATGCTGCAGGTGCCCAAGCCACCCTTCTGAAAACAAAGATAAGTTTTATAGGAAGCAGGACATGCAAAACAAGCATGAATATCAGCAGAGAGCCACTTGTCTCACTACAGAAATAAATAACCCCATTATCATTCCCAGTACAATTATAAAATAACTTATCAGATATATATTAAGACAAGTATACTAAATGTTTACTTGTATTGTCTCATAAGCATTAGTACTACTCTTCTTGTATCCCAGAAACATAGAACTGGTTTGGGTTGGAAGGGACCTTGGAGTTCATCTTGTTCCAATCCCTTCTACCATGGGCATGGACACCTTTCACTAGACCAGGTTGCTCAGGGTCCCATCCAGCCTGACACGGAACACTTTCAGGAATGGAGCATCCACAACTTCTGGGCAACCCGCTCCAGTGTCTCCCCACCCTCACAGTAAAGAATTTCTTGCTAATATCTAATCTAAAGCTACCCTATTGCAGTCTGAAGCCATCACCCCTTGTCCTAGTCACTGCATGCTCTTGTAAAAAAAATCCCTCTCCAGCTCTTTTTAAGCCCTCTTTGGGTCCTGGAAGGCTGCTCTAAGGTGTCCCTGAAGCCTTCTCTTCTCCAGGCTGAACGCCCTCAACTCTCTCAGCTTGTCTTCAGGAGAGATGCTCCAGCCCTCTGCATCCTCTTCATGGTCCTCCTCTGAACTTGCTCCAGCAGGTCCATTACTATATTTACTCTATCACTCTACTTCTCGAATTTATTTTACATAGCTTACTATTCAACATGTTTAAATTACTCCTCATTTCTCCCATTTAACCAAGGCATTTAAATTGCAAGATTTATTCAGTATTTTACAGTGCACTCCTGTATTAGCAGTGCTGGGATAGTATAAAACCTAGGTTTACTGAAGTTTCCCGTCGGAGTTGTTGTTTGGCCTTGAGTAAGTCACTTCCCTCTCACTGAAAATTATTAGTATAATTTTCATTTATAGATGAAAGGCTCTACAAAACTATTAACCACTACTCACAAATACTCCAGATAAAGTTTAGTTAATAACAAGGTACAAGAAACCAAAGTATCAACTTGTCACTTAATCAGCTTTATATCGCAAGCAGGCATGCTGATATAAGCACAATTACAAAATAACAATGAAACATACTACTCCAGGCTTAAAAGTCTCTATTTTTAAAAGAGGTCCAATTTACATCTGAAAGGTCAGTGGGAACACCCACGAAAACTTTTAAAGCAGAGATGATAAAAAACCTAGTAACTGTATAAGAGAATAATATTCATTTTGAAAGAGAATCTATTGGGGATGATCAGAAAATACAACAACAGTTTTCAACTCTGCAACTTGTCAGGCTTCAATAGTAAAACACAGGTGGATCTTCAGCCAGATATAAATGCTGCCTTACTGTGAACAATGACAAGTGGAAAAAAAAAGGTCTGAGGATAGAGTGTGCATATCCACATCATACCAGATGCAGCAGCCACTGGTCACATCCACCAGTGCTAACAGAAAATCTCAGAACCCAGAATACAATCATCTTCATCAACACCATGTGGAATTAATGAAGTTAAAGTAAATGGCCAGCATGCTGGCAAATCAAACTTGTTGACACAGCTAAAGCATAGTGGATAAGAAATAATCATCAGTGTTGCTCACGTAACTACTGAGCTTTAAGCTACTCTTAACAATTGAGAAAAAGGTGCTGAGCATTACAGTGGAAGGTAGATTATTAACAAAGCACTGTAAAATTTGTAAAATAATTACATATTACCATGGATAATGAAAACACCCATCTATATAAAATTACATATCAACAAGAAAGTTATTACGGAGAACAAAACCCAGGATCAGCATCCTAAACCCTTATAAATTGACTGGAATTTGAAGAGCTCCATGGTATGGCAGTTAATTCACAACTGGGAAGTTTTTTTTAAGTTCCTTTAAAACATCTGCTGTTGGCTGCTAAGTGACAAAACAATGGCCTGGATGACAATTCATCTGATGCCAGGTACAATTCTTACACTAACATCAGAGTGAAGTCTAAATGCCAAAAATTCACATCTACAGTTCCAGAAATATTCTTTAAAACTTTCAACGAATTCCATACTTTCCTGAAATTCAAGTCTACTCTCCAAGCACATCACACAACTAATACTTCTTGCCAACAGGAAAAAGAAAAACCCAAAAGCCCATTTGTGTAAAAGCCAGAGGCTAAATAAAAATAACACTTATTATCAAGCAGGCACAATCCAGGTTTCAAGAAACATCATTCAGACATTCATTACCTGATAATTCAGAACCAAAGCATCTTGACTGTACGTGGGTCTATGGGTTAAATACAACAGCTCACTCAGAAGGTGGTGACAGTAGAGATCTGTTACAGACCAGCAGCTCAAACTAGAGAACAGCAGGATTTTTTTTGTAAACCCATATTTTTAATCTGCTGAAAGAAAAATGTCAAACTGAAGTCTTTAATACTGAAACCTAATATCTCAGGATCTTAAGCTGCCAACAATAAAAACATCCGTTTTAAAAAATTATTAGCAACAGTTTTCTAACAGTGTTCACCATAACCAATAGAAAGAAATTATAATATATTCCATTATAACTGCTAAAATGAGTAAATCACTGGGGTAGGAATTGGGCATAGTCTAAGAATTACTGATTGTGATCAGATTACATAGCCAGATAGCGATTACTGACATTTATGTAAATATTCAAGGCACATAGATGTTCATATTCCTGAGTTTTCAAAATTTCAGAAGCTAAAAAGTGTTATGAACAAAATAAATCAGGGAGAAAAATCTTAGACAGAAAAATATGAAAATGGAAACTTCCTTAAGAGTGCTTTTATCTTTGGTCAGCCAATTCTACAGCTAACAAAAGGGACAATTTGGACTACAGCTCATCCTAGTTGCTTAAAATCTGATGTTTTTTAAAAAAAAGTGTAAGTTGAAAAAAACAAAGGTGGGATCAACAAGGTAGAACAGGGAAGGCTGGATCAGCATCAACATAAATTACAGTTACAGAGTGTAGAATCTGAGACACATAAAACATCCACCTATGACACCACCAAGAGTGGTATCAACCACTCAACAACAGCAGAGGCTCATGACTTGACAGAGGTGGCACAAGTGTTAAAAATCGTACGGAAAGATCAAAAATAGTGAATAAATACTTTCATTCTATAGTTGGAAAGATTCAAAATGGTATAATCGTATCACATTATATTGATTTTCTTTCTAACTCATTTGTTAAGCAGATGTTCCAGATCAGATGTTAAAAAACACTGTGAGACAGACATTTTAAATCATCGTACTAGTTAAACTTATCCCAGAGTCCTAGAGTAGTCAGCCCAGCAAATCTATGATCTGTTGATGTTCTTTTAAAACTACATATTTTAAAAATCTGTATCTGTCTTTAAATGCTAGGGACTGCCACCATGCAGAAGAGTGAAAACACTGTGTCAAAGGGACAAATTAAGTTTTAAGGCAGTCTGATATGATAGAGAATTCAGATGAGATAACAAGAACCAGTGAAAGACAGATGCATTCAAATGTATTCAAACAGTAATTGCATGCCTTATTTTTAAATAGTGGCAAAGATGAATCACTGAAACAAGTCATCCAGAAAAGTAAATGGTAGATTCTCACTATCTTGATACACTTAAAAAAAAAAAAAAAAACCAGCTTAGCCAACTAGAAGTTCAGAAATCAAACCCACTGAGACAAAAACTGACACTGTAGTACATTTAAGGTGAAACGTTGATGTATTAAGATAGATGCAGTACTAAATGCAAGTCACTTTAAGCAAGCACCTGAACTTTTCACATGTACAACTAGATTAATTAGTAGTGTGGTAGTAATGGTCTTTCATAAACCTAAAATAATGATTTGCCAGCCCATTAACACAACAAAAAGCCTCTCAAACTAAATAGCACAGAAAAAAATGTTGGCATTTTTTAAACAGAACACCATGATACTGTCTTATTTCTGCTACATTCGGTTCAGTATCAGTGACATGTGAGTCCTCCTAGTATTTTCAAATGATTTTCAAACAGACTTCAGGTCATGTTATGACTCAGTGCTTTTGGAAAATCTACATCTAACCATTAACAGAAATAAAATACCCATTCGTATTCTGTTTGGTAATTCATCAACCTTTATCCAAAATAAATGCTAAATGTTGAATGTTCATGTCCAAGGTCTGGATGTAGTTTGACTAACTGCTCCACAGCTTGCCTCTTGCTTGTTTCAACTGTCAGAGTACAAATACAGTCAACCATTTCTCCTCAAAGACTGTCACACATGGATTCCCATAAGATTTTGAGTAACCGTGCTTCTTTCTATTTAACATCATTAAAAAGAGCAGAAATTATCAGATTATAATGGACGGACATCAAACTGCATAATTTTCAAGTTCTTTTTATAAAAGTAGCTGATCACAGAAGTTGCAACATCAGAAAAATAAAGACATTCAGGTAAGCAATAAAAACATTCTTAAGTAAAACACAGACCACAATAACAACCTTCCTAAAACTGGAAATGGTAGCAGCTATGCCCCTTCTTTTGGAGGTCAAAACCACAGTTCAAGCCTCACTAACCTAACAACCAAACACAGGCAAGCAACTCCTTCGATCACATTTATCCTCCTGCTCTGAAAGCATAACTCAGCCAAAGAGCTGTATGTTTATAGACTACAGACTGAACTGCTTTGGGCTTTCCCAGCCTGAAAGAAAAAGCACACAAAACCTATAGCTTATTTACTACAGAGCAGTGCAGAGTCTAAGTCAAACAGTTTAGATAACATACCACATTTGCACTCAGCAGACATCACTGGCTCCTGATCTAAAATGCTCTTACACGCGCTAATCAACAAAGCCTCAAATGGACTAGGAACTGATTATCTTAGAAACTGTCCATCCTCCACAATTCTCAGCAACAGCTGTTGCCAATTACAGCAGCATACCTAACAGTTTAAGATAAAACTCCTCAGGATGGAGCGCAAAGTAAACTTTCTAAGGCTTCGTCAACAGAATTCCTTTCAAGGCCAAGTGTAAACTGGTTCTTCGCACAGCCCTTCCCCAGTGAAAAATGAAGTTGTAATAGCAACAACAACCCGGAGACAGCAAAGATGATCTCTACATTAGCGTAAATCATAGGCAGGCAGAGAACGTGTAACACATTTCCACCACATCACATTTCTCTTGCACATCAAGGTACATATGAGGCACCAGAGTCTAAAAGATGCAAGTGCAAACGAAAGAGAAAAGAACATTCGAGTAAAGCCAACACGGTTATGCAAAGAAGGAAAAATGTGAGAGGAATGTTCTCACATTTCTCAAAGGTAAGTTCCCTTCTCACAGGTGGCACAGTACTTTCAGAAAACCTCTAAACCACTTCTGCGTGACAAGTGAGCTTTGCTAATACTGCAGCTAAAACACAGAAATTGTTTGTAAAAAAATCAAGTTTGTGGGTTTCCTCGGATTTATGAGAAGGTGAAATGAAGCAAAACATACAAGAATCTCGTAATTTTAATCAATTGTTGAACAAAGCTACCAGTACAAGCCTTGTTTAGTTGCCTTCCCATCCACAAAGCTAGAGAACAGACTCTTGTTTTCATCTCATTAATAAAAGGATGCCATCAATATCTTTTGAAATGTTTGGTTTCCACAGGAGTTTACCATATCTGTAGTACCTAAATATAAAACCATTATAAAATCTAGAGGGGAAATAAAATGCACCATCTTCCCAGTAGGCAGTTACACATAAATGTAGCAATTCCTTGTGGTCTCATATTTTGCTATGCATTGAAATTCACTATATAGCTTCCCAGCACATACAAGAGTAAGCTCCTGTTGTTGGCTCAATAGCAGAGTTACCAATTTTCAAGTCAGAAAATACACAAAAACGTTTAGAAATTCACCAGCTTATTTGGACTAGGCTGTGTACGTGTTTACCTGCCAGTCTGAAGCTATTACAACACAACATTAGTTGTAATAACTTTAGCAATTGCTATTATTTATATACATACATATGACTCTTAAGAGTTACAGCATTTAGGCCAAACATGGGCCATGTGTCAGTGAAAAAAAAAAAAAGTCTGACAACTGGTAATCACAACTGTGTTAACTCAGTTATTACATTAACAAAAACTTAAAAAAAATGTCCTGGTTTCAAAAATAGAAATCATTATCCCCCAAAATTAATGCAATTTTCTTATTGCACAGTTTTATATCTTACAGTGCACTATTTCAACCTCTGAGTTGCAAATATAACAGTGGATGATGATTTAGAGAGAGGTGGGATTAGAACTAATTTAACAGAATGTTGCATGAACCTCAAATTCTTAAAAATCTTTTCAATAACAACAATTGACCCACATAATTGGAATATATTTTGAAATGTTCAGTTTTCAGAGAGGAAGTATTATCAGTAAATAGCTGAATTAATGTGTGACAAGTAACAGAACTGACAAATAAGAACTTTAATGAAGTTTCATTGGTCTGATAAGAGACTTATCTTACGTGGTGCTTTTTAAACAAGTTTCAGAGTGCTTTGTAAGGGAAGGTAAGCAAGATTACTGAGAGTAAAGTGGAGAATGGATGCTGTGGAGCTGAATGGCATAACTAGAAATGTATCCTTGTCTCCCATTACATTTTGGAACACAATTCTTTCACATATATACCTCTTCCACATGTATATACCACTAAAGTAATGCTATGCCAATAGGATGGAACTGTCTCTTAAAAGCAGACCATAAAGCTTCCAGGATGTGTCATATCATAGGACATGTAGCTAAACTAAACTACTTATGAGTATGGTATAGCGTATAAAATTTTCAAACAGCTAAAATATGCTAATTGCAGTCCTTGCACTAAAATGCAAACTTGTACACCACTTGAACTCCTGTATCCTAAAGAAAAACATGTGTGATGGTTAAACATCTACCACTGATGGCAATGAACTGGACAGCTAGCACAAACTGAGTCAGGCAGGTGAGAACAGGGAGGAAGAGAGGCTCTGGGGCAAGAACACGGGAATGAAACCAAGCTGCTCCTAAAAACTCTTTTCAAGGCCTGGAGGGGAAAAAAAAAAAGCATGAACATCTTCAACTTCCGTCTCCTGCCGCCGGAATAATAAACAAAAATAAAAAAAAAAAAAACAAAAAAAGAAAAAAAAAAAAAAAACACA
This sequence comes from Chiroxiphia lanceolata, assembly GCF_009829145.1. Lineage (NCBI taxonomy): Eukaryota > Metazoa > Chordata > Aves > Passeriformes > Pipridae > Chiroxiphia > Chiroxiphia lanceolata. The sequence goes on along the minus strand of NC_045637.1, from coordinate 119,164,257 downwards.
ACCCAGAGGGGAAAACCTTGTGACAAATCTGCTTCCTCCTCCCTCCCTGCTCTCACCTCCCAGCAGCGAGGCTCTGGCTCCACAGCTCCCCGCCGGGAGCACCTGCCCCGGGCACGCCCCGGGCCGCGGCCGTAGCGGCGGGAGCCCCGCGGGGGGCGGGCGGGACAGGCCGGGGAGCGGCGGAGCGCGGGGCGCGCAGGCCTCGGCGCCCCCCCGGCCCCGCCGCCGCCACGCACGGCCGAGGACAGGGCCCGGCGGGGCCCGGGGCGAGGGGGGGCGCACTGTGGCTGCGGGGCGGCCGGCGGGAAGGGAGCAAGCGGGTGAAGGGGAGCAGATGCTCTGGGGCTGGTTTTACCTGCTGCTGCTGCTGCCTGCAGTGGCATGAAGATCTGGCTCAGCCTCTCTCTCTCCCTCCCCCGCCTCCCTCCTTCCTTCCTTCCCTCCCTCCCTGCGCCGCGCCGCACAGACCCCCGCGCCGGCCCGGCGCCCTGCGAGGGACGCGGGGCAGGGGGAGGCGGTGGGGGAGGCCCGGGGCAGGGAAGGGAAGGGGAAGGGCTCCCTGCCCGCCCGCGGGGACGCGCCGTGGCGCCGCCCCGCTCCCGCCGCGCAGGCGCTCGGGCCCGGCGCCTGCTCTGTGCTCCTGCTGCCTGATCCCGGTTCCATGTGCCCGGTCCCGGCTCCTTTTGCCGGCTCCGTGTGTCCGCTCCGCGCTCCCGGCTCCCTATGCCCACTCCGTGCGCCCTGTACCCGCTCCCGGCTCCTTTTCCCCGCTCCCTGCGACCGCCGGACTGCGGGGCGCCCGGGGTGCCGGTGGAAGGGGAAGGGCGAGGATGGGGCTCCCCTGGTAGCGGGAGGTGGCGCGGCTCGGCCGGCGGCCGCTTCCCGCCACCCCCGGCGGGCAGCAGCAGAAGGGCGGCGGGTGTTTTTTTTGAGATCGGGAGGGTCTGCGTGTCTTCGGGACCTTTCGGCCTCTTGAGGAAGCCCGAAGCGCTTATTTTTACATAAAGCGTGCGCAGAGCGTAGTTGCCAGTCACGCAATGCGGGGGGGGGGGGGGGGGGGGGGGGGAAGAGGCTTAAAATGGAGTTGATTTAAAGTGAATCCGTAACATCGGATTCGGCTGGCTGGGTTCAGACCGCTTGGGACACATCCTCGTGGAAGGAGTGAAGTGCCCGGCTAGAGGCCTTGGCAGCCGGAGGTGGTGCTGCGCGCCCGGGGTCACTCGTCTGCCTCAGCACTGGGGTCATTAAACCCCCTGAGCACACTTCTACAGCCCGGCAGCAGCTCACTGGGACAAACACTTAGTTCCCAAGGCAGGCTTGGATCGCTGGCAGGCGATTGAGATCAGTTTAATCAAAAGATCACTTCTTCAAGTTTTGGGAAATCCAGTAAGCCTGCCATTTGCTCGGCTTTGCCCCTTACTGCGTTAAAAATCCTGAAGGAATGTGAACAGAGGACCACCTAGTATTGAAGAGTTCATTTTACTTGCAAGAAAACCTGCAGGGGATATATTTATGCAACAGTCTGAGGGTGCTGTGAAATGCCTTGTGTACTAGGTTGCCCTTTGTGACCATTGTACGGTTTCTAATTATGTCTGATGGTGCACTAGGTATCCAACCTTTTGGGGCTCTGGTACAAGACTAGAGACATACTCCATCATCCATGTTAGCTGAAGCAGAATAACTATTTGAACCTGAGTCTTGGAAAAATGACCCTAAAACTGGTTCGTTTGGCTATTAGATTATGCTTCAGGGCAACATAGGAGAAAAGATGATCAATGTGAGATATACTTAGAAATGTGAAACGAAAGTAAAACTTTGTAAGTGTAGTAATAATTACATGATGAATGAATGATATGTAGTCTCTGAAGACATTTCTTATAATTCCCCTGATTCCCAGAAAGGAAATTTTTGCTTTTTGGGCAATTTCAGGGCAAGATAATCAGCCTATCTATGTGGTTTTCCCAAAGATACTTAGAGAGGAAGTCTTAACTCCATGTCAGTCTACAGATGTTTTTGATTCCCAGATGTTTGATTAAGAAAGAGAGACCAAAGTAGGTTCCGGCCTGCTGATGATAGTGTTTTACAGCAATGCATTTACATATCTTGCTACATCAGATTGTTTAAAGTAGAAAGAGCCATTTAAAGTTAAATTGTTGGTAGATTTAAAATTAAAATGCTCAGTACAGAAAACAAATGAAGACTCCTTTCATGACCATATATCCATTATTTTCAAACACATAGTTTCATTTTCTGTTTGCAATAATGATTTTCTGTTTGTCTCTCCTTACATTTATTGTGTTAGAGCAGATCTTGATGTTAAAAAAAGCCAAGCAGTCAAGCATACATTTCTTGTCTACTGATATCATGTTTTGAATACTTTGAACAGCTCAGTGATGAAATTATGATTGTTTGATAGAGGGCACAGCATTTGAATTAGAAATAATACAGCCATCTACAGTCAGTCTGTATATATCACAATGACCCGTCCACTGTAAAGACATGGAAATGCCTATTTTCTGCTTTTGGAATAGAGTGCATTTTAGATAAGAAGATGCGCAAAAGTAGAATGTACTTGGGAGATGAAATGGCAATGTGAAGAATTACAGCACATTATATGTTGAAGATGTGTGTGTATAGGTGGGACTGACTAAGTAAAAATTGTATTGAAGGTATTGAAACCTTTTCTTTATAAGCCTGTAGATGTGTGCTACTGTTTAAAAAAAAAAGAAGTATGCACCTACCTTTGGCAGATACTCCCACTGTGTACGCAAGTCAGGCAATTGCGAGTTGTCTAAATAACTACTGGAGTAATTATATGAGCATAGGATATCTAATTGTGTGTGCACTTAGGGGATGTCTTAAAAGATTTGGCCCTCTCAGTATTCTCAATATGAAAATTTTCCCATGGAAAATAAAAGCTGGAACAAAAGCCAGCAGGAAAAACAACAGCAGAATCTGCCAAAAGTAGTTTATTCTTGTTTCATTGGCAATCAATTGTTAGGCTCATCATAACACTTAGATGCCAATTTAAGCATGAATGGAGGTTCCACCCCAAAATTAAAACATTGTAAGGAGATTAATCCCTTTTACTTATGCACCAATAAAGAGAAAAATAAATTCCAAGTATTATTAATTTCTGTATTTGCAAAATTATGGGGGGGTTAATATCAAACTGCTTAGACCGTCTCAGTTTATGTTCACAATATATTCTACTGTAGAGTCACAAGTAAAGGTGTGTAAGCTTTGTATAGATGAAGAAAATAATGTTTCTTGTGTTAGGTGTTGACTGAAATATTCTTAGGGCTAGAAATATTTTTAAAATTTTAGTTAGTTGGCCATTGCAATTGTGAAAAATCTTGGCTTATATTTAGTTACATTATTAGTAGCATTGTTCATTTAAATGGTCTAGTCTGTAATGTAGCTAAGTTTTATAAAAGTTCTTAACATCTCACACATGTAGGTGGTATCCATAGCAAAAAGTGCATATGTTGCTTGCTCGCATTCTAGTTTCCAGTCCTTGGGAGGGGAGGGGAATATCCAGTTTGATTATCAGCTGTGGAGTAAAGCATATTACATGCATATGAACTAATTATCAGGATTTCATATATTGAATAAAATGTAAAGCAGAAAATCTTGACTTTTTGGCTCAGTTGACTCATGCATACAAACAGAATATAAAAACTCCCACAGATTTTTAATATATATTAATGTGAATTATATACATTTTATTGAGTGCATATGCTTGCATGATTGTGTGCATATACAAATATGTTTATAGAAATATATGTACACACCTTAGTTGTATTTCAGGTTGTGATAGTATCTTGTTTGGGTTTCATATGTGATCTGTTATCCAGGAAATTTTGGAATGTTAGGAATCTTAAAAAAATCTCAGGAAAGTTTTTATGACTACAGCTTCTCCCATAAGTTAAATGAAGCTACATTTCTCTATTAGCTGAATTCCCGTAGAGAAACTGAGAAGTACTTGTGGAGGGAGTACTTCTGTGATTTCTAGACCCTATAATGAGATGTATTCTATAAATACCCATTAAGAACAAAGTTATATTGATTTTAAACTTGAGGAATTTTCTTCTAGTAGGGTCTGCTTGACACCATTATATTCACGTAATTACTCTCAAGTTCTGTGTTTGTACATTATTTAAAAATATTTACCAATCGTAAGAAAAAAAAATAATTACAAGTTTTGTTCTGTCATTTTCATTCTCCACCTAAGCCTTCCTGTACAAAAGAAGTTAAAAAACCCCCACTTTGCTTCTGGATTATAATACAATTTGACCACAGACACTTATACCATAACTTAACTGAGTATTAAATAATTTTAAAATCCTTGGGTTTAGTGGAGTTTAGGTAAGTTCACCATGAACCTCTGTCAAGTGATAGAACACTTCGCAAATACCTAACACAAAATACTGTGTCTTCTTCCAGTAGAAAACCAAACATCTCATGCTTTCTTAGTAAAATACATGGCTTGACACCCTGACAGTGATGTTAAACACAGGGAAATTCATCACGTAAGTTTGACAAAAAGGCACTACTTAATGTGTTCTGAAAAATTTTAAAGGAATCAAGGGAAGTGGAGTGAGCCAGAGGAATAAAGACTGATGAACTACTGTTGGAAGGAATAAAAGGAACCATGTACTCCAGACCAGCTCAACTAAAATTTGGCACTTGTGAGACTTGCTCTGAAAGATGTAGAGAAACCAACCTCCTGATCTTGAAACACACAGTGCATCAGCAGAGAGTCATATCAGTGTAATCCGAGGTACCGCATGGCTGTTAGACCAGTGCACAGAGAGATGGAGAAACTGGTTAGAGCAGAGCAAGACTATACACAGATTTAATGCAGAAGGGCAATAAGAAATTAAGATGGATGTCAGAAAAAGTTCATTCTAAGAGTATGCAAAAATACACCATGATTCCTGTGAATATGGGTGTCCAGGGCAACATTTTTGTATGTGGTGCCTTTGGTCCCAATTCAGGCAAAACCATCCATTGACACTTAAGTTCCATTGATTTCAGCAGAGCTTAAGTGCTTTCCTGAATCGAGGCTAATTAAGTGCATCACATACAAATACTTGTGTGCATAAATTGTTTACAGGATTGGGGCTTTAGGGCTTGTCTAAACAGAGACACTCAGGAAAATTAATCCAAATTAACTAAAGGTATGAATTTAAAGTGGATTAGTTAAACCACATTAAACCCCAGTGTGGACTGGGGTTTAATGTGGTTTAACTAATCCACTTTAAATTCACTGTTTTAATTACTTTGGATTAACTTTCCTGAGTGTCCCTGTTTAAGCAAACCCTTGGTGTATTGAAAAAAGTCCCCAAATGAGTCAAAATTAAAGTATACCCCAAACTAAGTAAATAACAATTCTGTATTGGCAAGGGATGAAATCTTTAATTTTTACAATTCCCGTGACTATGTACCACCAATGTGCCGAGGAACAGCAGCAATGAGATCAAATATCAGTCAGTGAACAGGACAATAGAACTAAGCTGTGAAACTCCAAGGTGTGTAGGAAAGGCTGGCCTGAGAAAAAGTGGGAATAAACACCCAAATTTTCAAATCAGTCTTGTGTACTTCAGCAATATTAAACTGCAATTTAAAAATAAAGATCAGATTTATTTCCACTTAAGCTGGCAAGACCAGTGAAGGTACTGTGGTTGCCAATACAGTCTGTGATGGCTAGCAAGGAAGCCAAAACTGGCAAAAGAACTAAGACAAGCCTGATTTATGTAAATAAGAAACCACTTGTATTTAATAATAAGCCATTACTTCTGATTAGCCACTTAAATATGATATATAAATAAAACACTCAAATAGTTGATATTATTATTTTGATAAGTGAACATTTGTGTTCTTTTGAAAACTACAGTCTGATTCCCAGGGTAGCATTTGTTTAGAGTTCTGCTGGAAGTGGTGGTGGGATTTCATTAGACTTCAAACTGGGAACCAGCACAGCAACCCTACTCTTCAGGAGCATTAAAAATTACATAAGGGGGAAAACATGGAATTGCAATCTATGCAGACTAAGTGACTGTGAATAGATTTTTTTTTTTTAGTAAGTAGGCAAATAAATAAATAAATAAATAATAAACCATTGATAACTACTGATTTTGGCATGAAATATCAGACATTCATGGCCAGACACCCAGCTGGTGTAAGTGGGCAGATGGTCCTATCTTTACTTAGAAATGATAAGTTTGGGAAATTTTGTTTGATTTTTTTTTTAATTTAAGCAAAATCTGTTCCTCTACTGAAAGTGACAATTCTTTAAATAAAAATAAAATGTTGAAAAAGGTTAGTCTTTTTGTATTTAAGTTGTGCAATTCAATTTTGATACTTGAGACTTGTTATGAGGCTAATAGTGTCTTTAGGTACACTGCTGAAAGTGCAACCTGACTGCTTTCCAGCCCTGGTTGGATATACATACATGAGGCTGTCACAGCTGTACTTCCATAAAATAAAAAAGTCCCTAAGAACCTTTACCCCTTATGGTAATATGTGCTCAGTGCTTGGTAACCAGTGATGCTCACTGAAAGAGCAGTTTTAAAGAAATCTCTCCCTTACCTATTTGTTTAAAAATACTACAAAGTAGTTTGAACATGACAGGGAAGATGTGCAGGTTCTGGTAGACTTCTCCTGCTGCCCCAACTCCCTGCAGAGCAACACTGCCTTCTCTGTGCACAGCCTTCCTCTGCAGTGTGATAGGTCTCCTCTCCAGCTGCTGACACTCCGTAAAGGGAAGGAGCTAAACCTAGCAAAGCGAAGAAAGAAGCAAAGCAGGGGGAAGGAAGGAAAGGAAGCAAAGTGGGGAAGGAAGGAAACTGCACTGAAGGCAGGATGGGTGGGAGACAGGATAGAGAACTTACGTGATCTCCAAAACGGAGAACAGAAGAGTAGCAAATTGAGAGGTTGAGTAACTTTACCTCAGACACCTTTTCTTTTTGGTCTGCTGGCCAGTTGCTTCAGTAGTTTTTCTTCCTCTGCAGTTAGCTTTTTTCCTCAGTCCCTTTCCACATATAACTTTATGCTATTTTTTTTTTCTGAAAATAACCCTAAACCTTAAAGCTGTTGTTCTTAAACACTAATGTGCTGTGCCAATAATTATTTTATACTGTCCTTTCGCTAGCCTAGAACATAATTAAGAATGTGCCCAGCTCTTCAGTTCTTGATGCAGAAGATTTGTTCAACTTGATCAGAATGGCTGTGAAACTGTTGCTTGTGTGCAGGTAGAGTATAGGTGGAAGTTAGGAGCGAGATTACGGAAAAAAAAAAGTAGAAGAGTCTGTTCATTTTCACTGCGATTTTTATATTTTCAGAATTTATTTAATAAAAGAATATCCCCATGGACAGGTGAGAAAACACACACTGGCTTTTGTTTATTCTGAAAATGACTGTTCCCCTAGTAAGCAGAACATGGTAGTTCTGATCCATGCTCTATTTTGGAGAACTCTAATTTAGGGCCTAAAGGAGTTTGAGGGCAAGAGCACCTCTTTCATTACACTGACTCCCACTTGTTTTTTGCAACAATTAAGTGTAAGCCCTACAGCAGCACAACTGTTAAGATTTTTATGGCTGTTAAAAAGGACACTGACAATATGAAATGAGTAACACTGAATAGTACCAGTTGTTTATGGCACTCTTTTTTCCATCTTGCTGCATTAAAGATGTGGTTTAAATTTTCTTTTTTTTTTTTTCTTTTTTCTGTTATGGTGTTTGTGTGGGCCGGACAACAGCAGAGTAGCTGCCCTCTGGCTCTGCAAAATGTACACAGGATCCTTTGTGCTCGAGCACATTCTCCTCTTCTCTTATGATCAGATGTAGCTGCATGCCTCTTCACCAGAGGGGTGTCCTAGAAAATTAAGGAACTCCCTCTCTAAGGTGTTTTCAAAATAATATTACTTTTTATTGCCACAATTTTCATTCAAGGATTTCACAAAAGCTTTAAATATGTCAATGAATATTCAGATTAGCCCTAAAATATTTGTCAGTCATAGAGTAAAGTGTGGGAAGGATGAATTTACAAGTTCACAGCCACAAAGTCAATCAAAAACAAAGAACACTTCTGCTGAATTTATCATATCCGTTAACCTCATTATGATAGTGATTGTCTGGGGTGCATTTCAGTGTAATAACTGGTGAGAGATTGGGAAGGGATGAAGCAACTGTTTCCTCTAGAACACTTTTATGCAGTACTGCCAGGGGAACATCATCTTATTTCTGTTCTCTCTGTAATTCTTCTTTTCCCTCTGAGTGAACTGGGACAACTGGCCCTATTCCTCCATTTGAGCGAGCCAACAGAAGATGGTGAAAAAAATTCACTTTGCCAATGTGAAGACAACTGAAGACAACTACTATTATTGACTTCTATACTTCTACTCTTTTTTAACAGCTTTTCATTTTTTCTGTTTGTCTTAGGTAGGGGTATAATTAATACTAAGTTCATGCAGGAGTGAAACTACAGAGACGATCTTAAGGGCATTCATCTACACATAGCAGGGCAGAAGACAAACAAGGAATAAACTGGAGAATATAAACTAGTTATACTTCTTTTCGCCTTGACTGAATTGTAACAATTTCAAAGTAGTGCCTCCTACAACACAGAGATTGGAGCTAGGGACAATGGGATTGGCCATGTATGTTGTATGCTTTGACTTTAGCAAAGCGTTTGGTACATATTACTGTAATCTTCTGACCACCAGCACTTATTTCCTTTTTTTTCAGCACCTGGGAGACTGCGTCTGGATTGGTGTGTCTAGTTCGCAGTTCACTAGTACAGAAAAGGTGTTGACACACTGGAGACAGCCCAGTGGAGGCCACCGTGCTGGTAAGAGGGGCTGGACAACACAGTGGACAGGGAGAGACAGAGGGAGGTGGGCCTGTTCAGCCTTAGAAAGAGGAGACCTCATTGTTGTTTATAATGACATGATCAGAGGATTCAGAGAAGACAGAAACAAGCTCCACTTGGAGTTGGACAACAGTAGGAAGGAAAGAAGCTGATGCAAGGTGGAAAATTCCCATTAGATACTGTTTTTTTGTTTTGTTTTGTTTTGTTTTTTAACTAATAAAATGGTCAAATAATGAAAGAAGATCTTCAAGAATATCTAGAATTTTAAACACAATTAATTTTTTGTTGTTTATTTTTCTTCACTCTTTACAAGGAAGACTTGCAAAGATTGACAGTGAAGAACAGAAAAAGAAAGACAGATAACTTCTGGTAATCTTCAAAATGTTAGGAAAGTGAATGATCTATGAGTGCTAGGGGATCTCTGTAATTTCAGACATGGGAATACTTGATTTCCAGAACCATCTCTGAGCAAGAAAAGTGTTGAAATTTTAACAATGATGTATTTTATCTCAAGAGTTCATTAAGCTAGGATTTTGATCACTACTTATGAGGACAAACCCAAGCCAGTCCTCCAGTTTTCTGCTTAGTCTCATCAGGGACTGGGAAGAGGTTTTAGGTAAGTAGTCTCTTGATTCATGTAACACTGTCAGTCACATGCCTGTCATCACAAAATCTTCCAAATTTTATGGATTATAAATTTTTACTATAAAAAGATTCCCAGGCAAAAGAAACATATCCCTTGAGCACATACACATGATTTTGTTTAAAAAAAATAAAATTCTAATATGTGTAATTTTTTATAAAAGCACAAAGAACACTAGTCTATTTTTTCTTTGCTATTAGTTTCTGAAATGCACTAGTTACTTGAATCCCTTTAAAGTGAAAATATTCTTGAGATTACAAGAAGTCAAACTATTAAATATTTTTAAAATATCTCTGTAGGAAAAGCCTTGCTGTGTCCTTAGTTAAACACTGACTTCAAACCATGATTTCTGCATTGAGTTTTATTAGTGGTCAGTAAGCAAATTGGAAGGGCCTTATTCTGTGTTGCTGACACTATGGTAGATGAGGCAGAAATAAAACAGCACACTGGAAATTAGATTAAAGGCTAAGTCTGCAACTGTTATTGAAATCCAATAATTCAAACTGCAGTCTTACCAGTGGTTAATAGTCCCCATGGTGCTGAATAATCATAAAGCTTGAGGATATGTACTATTGTGCCAGCACTCCAATGAGATGCAACCATCCCTGCCCCAAGAGTTGGAAAACAAAAGCCACACTCCTATCAAAGACAAATTTTCTTGAGGGGTGACTGATACCTGGGTAAAGAACTGGTAATGTCTTCTATGACCTTTGTAATCCCTTTTGCTATCTTTACCAAGTCTACACAAAAAACCCTAGAAAGGACACTCAGTTTCTTTGCAAAAAATGCAAGTGTCAATCTGTAACTTTATCAGCCAAAGTCAGACAGTTCAAAGACACCACAGAAAGGACTTCTTTTTAGCTAGTCTAGTGTAAATATAGCCCTTTTAGTTATGACCCATCTCCAGACAATGTATGTTCCTGTCCTAATCTTGAACACTCTTGCTTTTGACTTCTGCAGGCACAAGGTTTTTTTATGTTACTTCAAAGGAAAATGTAAACAAGAAAAAGAAAGAACTCAAAGGTTTTAAACTTTATAGAACATGCTTGATTCTCCTTGACTATCAATTTCATCCTGAGCAGAAGAATGTGGATCAATTGGAGTGAGTAGTGTATGAGACCAAGAGTCATGCAGAGACCAAGTGTCCTGTTCTCATCATAAATCTTTGTACAGGATGAAACAAAATTTCTTCAAGTGGCATGAGAGAGAGAGGTAGGTGAGTTAAAAGGAAGACACCTGAACATCCATATTCCTGCAATGTCACTCTGTTCCTCAGTAGCAAACACTAAAGTGGAAGAACAACTTATTCACCAAGTCTGTTCTTTTTAATAAAACAGACAGAGCCAGAACAACATGAAAATAATCAAATGCAGTCAGTCTTTGTTGAACTATCCATCTTTGCCTGTGGTGTCAGGCAAAGAAGACACAAATAAAACTGAATCTTCACCTACTGAAGTTACTGTAGGTTTGGCTACTAAATACAGCCAGAGATGGTTTTACTCATGAATAAGGACAAATTCTTTGTGAGAGCTCTGAGGAGGCTATCCCTTCTAATAAATGTTTCTTTGAAACAAAGGTTGAGTTTGAGGACTTAATTCAATGAGAGCTTTTGGTCTCAAGAGATGGGTTTTTAAGAAACTATTGCAAAAAACCTATACACCCTTGTTAATCATGCTGCTCATATAGTCTTTCAGTAGCTACTGCAGCTATGAGCTAGGAGAGAAGAAAATATGGTAGGAGTCTTAATTTATTGAACTCATTTGATCTTCATGAGTATTTTCTCACTACCTTGGTTTTTCTGCTGACTAAACATTTTGATATTGTCACAAATGAGAAAAACAGGCTTACAACTGAACAATCACAAAGACCTTGTTTTCTGTTTCAAAATAGGAATTATTTCAATAATGTAATAGGGACTATTTAGCTCCATTCAAAAAAAAAAATTAGAAGATATGTGGCTTGAAGAGGCCAAGTACTTCAAATACAGCATTTAAAAAGTCTAATGGACACCCATCTTTGCCCAGTGTCACTGAGGTCTGACTGTTCATAGTGTCTTTTGGACCATAACCAAACTCTTTTTTCCAATGTTAAGAAAAAGATAGAGAAGATTCAGTTTCTTCATTTTCAGTCCCCAGTTTTGGATATCATCTTCAGAAGTTTCAGATTTATGTAGTCTCATAATGTGCCCTGGAGATATCACGTATCTAATTCTTCTTGTTCATTATCACCCCTTGTTTTGTATAAATTGCTGTTATGTTGAGATTTCTCTTCCCCTTTTATTAAGGCAGTTAACCATTTACCAGTTTTATATGAATTATCATAGAAAAATTTATTCGGTCTATAAAAATAATTGGCTTCTTTAACAGCAATATTATTCAATAGTGCCTTAATCTGTAGCAATTTCACATAAGCTTTTTACTATGGGATTTTTGATGTTCTAATTTTTTATTGTTAGGTTTGCTAATAGCTCGAATTATTCTTGCCTTTGGCATTTCCTAATTTCATGACATACACCTAAAATCCAGCTTCTAAAAGTCACTTTGAAAGCCTTCAGTACACTATGATATGAAGCAGAGACCAAATTAAAATTTATATATTCCTTGATTTTCGTTTTAATGGCTATTAGAAATTCTTTATCCTTAAGTAATAGAGTATTGAATCTCCAATGCAAACCATTTTTATTCTCCTCTATTCAAATTATCTCTATTATTTCACTGGTATATGATCAGATAGAAGGAATCCATGCACTTTAATTCTCAATTTACTCCCAAACAGGTTTTTGTCTCTGAAAAAAATACCATGTCTCATGTAAGACTGATTTTCCACAGAAAAGAAGTCTAAACTTACTTCATTGGGGTCGGTAGAGCTACTCACAGGTTCAGAAAATAAGCTGCTTATCTTCATGTTTATGGATTTGAGTCTTACAATCATTTACTTTATTTATATTTTTAACTACAAAGTACCCACCTCCATTCAACTTTCAGATGAAGTAATTTTTCTTGCTGATTTACTGTTGTATGTGCATAGGACAAATTGATGGGAAGACTCTGTCCCCTTTCTTTGTATTGAAATGCAAGCAGAAGAGCTCCTCCAGAAGCACAGTATTTCTGAATGCACACTGTAGCCATACAGTTTAGGTCTCATGATGACAGCAAGATCCTCAGATAGTAGGAGTTCTTCACTGTGTCTCTAACTGAAGGACAGTATTACTGGAATTTACTCGCTTTTAGAAGAAATTTTGTGCTTGATGGTTTATACATGTTTTAAACAGATGAAATGAGAAACCACCCCATTATTGTATGAAATAGATTTATGCAATGAGTGCACTTAAATCAATTGCAGATGAGTAAGATGCTTTTGTCTCTGTGTAAAGCTCCTCTGTGAAATTTAGCTAAGGTGAAATGTAAACTATATTGTATTTTGTCATTTCATTTGGTATTTTTACCAGTTTTGCTGTTTGAATTAATAGTATAGAAATTTTGTTCTCTTACTGTTTTGATGGCACAATTAGGTTTGCAATAAGTATTCATATTATTACAAATATCAAAGCGGAGCGAGATGAACATGGACAAATAAACTGTGTATGATAAAGTATAACTACTCTAGGAGTAAGGTATTTTTCATTTCACAGGTTGCTTAGTAATATAGGACTTGGTCATTATGATTTAAGTTTCACATTTAAAGGTAAACTAACAAAGTCTTTGTTTTAATCAGCCTGTCCTGTGTAATCTGGTGGAAAAATAAACATTAGTTAAAAGGCTATCATTCTGACAAAGTGACTTACCTTAAATGTTAATTTGGAAAAAAAGCCCACTTTTTTCATTGTCATTGGTTTGATTGAACTGAGGTTTCTCAGAGCAACTGAAAAGGAAGCTTTTCCAGTCAAGCTCTCCTATTTTTTGGGTTTGTTTTTTAGGGGGGTATTTTTGGGGTTTTTTTAGGTTGATTGGTTTTATTTTGTGGATTTTTTTGTTGTAGTGTTGGTTGGTTGGTTGGTTGGTTGGTTTTTTCCTTGCTGTGGTGTTTACTGCCTCTCAACACTGTCTTTTGCCTGGAAGACAGCAGTTAAAACAATATGATGCAGGTATTTTTCCATAGGGAGCTGTCTGTTTCTTGGATATTCTTGGATATTTCTTGGATAATTTAAAATTTCTGGGATAAATGTGTCATCCTCCCCCTTTCCAGTAGCCATTGTTGATAGAAAAGGAGAGGAGCCTTTATGGGTATGTTGGTTGTAGTGGTACAGAGCTGTGCAGGGCTGCTTTGGGATCTGGTAAGGCTTCTAGTCCTCTTGTGCTTTGTGCAGTATTTAAGGCTCCTTTCTCTGAAGTTTTCATCCAGACTATAATGCTTATGGGAATTTAGAAAACACACCTGCATAGTCATGAGTCAGTGGAAACTAAACTCTGCACAAATTAATAAACTGCTATCAGCTTCTGCTGTTGTATTATTCAGCTGTATTATTACAGGTTGCCTAAGAGCTCTGCTTGTGGAACAGGAAAGCTTTACGTTGGAGTCAAAATAAGATGGAGTATAAAAATACAAGATAAAGAAATTGGCACCAAATCACTATCAGATGCTTGAGTCAGTTGAGTGGCGATATGTACAGGTTTCTACATGCTTGTTTGTTTTGGACAAAGTCCCACTGAAGGAATGGAAACCATCTTATTGACTTGGGGGGAATCTAGATCAGGCCCTCTGTGAGGAAAGCTAGGTACAGCCTCCTGAAAAATTTTGAAAGCCATGGTCCTTTCACTCTCTTTTGTCTATAATCAATATAAATTTATAGTTAGTGTAAAAAATAAAGTGAACAGTGACAGACATGACAATAAAGTGTTCACTGACATTACTGCATCTGCAAACACACCCATTTTTGATAGTAGTGTAGGATGACTACTCTTTAGTGAGCACAGCTTATATAGAGTAGATTGTTCCATACTTAAGATTACATTTATTTGAGTTTGTCTCTTTGTGGCTAGGTGCTATTCCATAGTCTGTCTTCAGCTGTTAAGTGCTGATGCACTGTGCCTGTGATTTATTGTTCTCATAATCAGTAATACGTCTCTTATGTATATACTTCCTTTTTCTTTTCTATCTATTGTCTCTGATGGTCATATTAAAAAAACTTTTCATGATTTTGTGGCTTGTGCAGCAAGTCTGCATTTTACTTTTTTTTATACTCAAAATGTTTCCCTTTGCAATTTGTTTAAAAGTTGAGATTAAGCTCTGTGAGAGGGAGAATGACCTAAAAAATCATAAGATCCTCTGAAATGCCTTGAGTTCAGTGAGTGGAGAGAGAGAGAGAGGAAAGCTAATTTCCTGGTGCAAGTCTCCCATGCTTGTTGAAAGCTACTACAGTCAATGTTTTTGCCAGCTGCCCACGAGCCTTACCTCTGCAAACTGCATCTCTTTACCCATTTAGTCATCATGACTCTTTTTCAGTTGCATATGTTCACCATATTTGAGTAATATCTCCTACCTTGTTTGCTAAACGTAACAAACCCGTTATTCTACATCCATTTGCTGTCTTGCAGTCAAGTGGTCCCAGGGTGTTAACTGGGTGTCTTCACAGCCGAGCCACAGTCTGCCTGGTTTGGCTTACAGCGTTGTTAGCAAGGGTTTTCCTCTCTTCTGAGTTGCAGCTCAGTAAAACAGCAAGTCTGGTGAACAGAGTTTGTCCCTTCACAAAATATGGTCATATGCAAATGGCTGCATTTTAGGTGTCCAGAAGACGTAAGTTCAGATGCTTTTACTGCATGGAGGTAAAGTCTGCCCTTCTAATACTGAAACTTCCTCACTCACTGCAACACCAAGTGATTCCTGTTCACAGGACAAACTTGCCTAGGAGTGATGGGGATACTGGGTGGGGTTCGTGCTGCTCTATTTTAGAAGAGGTTTTTTGTGCATCTTTTCATTCTCTTCCTATTCACACTACAGGGAACGATATGGCTCAGTGTATTCGTTGCCTGCCCGACTTCCCTCTGTTCCACGCGCTGTGGTGTATAATTAACAAGCAACATGCCTTTTATACAAAGGTAAAACAATAGGTGGACTACATGGCAATTTTCTAGTATGCAATTGTGTTTCCAGAGCTGTGCACATTGCTTCTGACACCTTTACAAATATAATAGTATGAATTTAACACACCAACAGAAATGTAAGGAAAAGGTAAAGCCATGCTGGCTTCTTCAGTGCTAGAAAAACAACAAATTAAAATGTTTGGCAAACAAAGGACAAAATTCATAGGGAAATGCTTGTACTTCCAAGATTCTCAGGGTACATCAAGCAATAAAGTTTCAGAATTTATTACAGCGTTATGTTCTCGTTGTTATTTTTATCCTTCTCTCTCCTTCTCCACCTCACTTCATTAAGCTTGCTTATAAAATTATCAGTTAAAAGTACGCCATGTACAAGGAATGGTAACAGAGTGTTCCTTTTGTGTCCAAAACATGTTGCATAATTGCATATAATCACATTGAGTTACTGTGAACTTTAATAAGGTCTTCAAATAATCTGGTAAAATGTTTCTATGAGAACAGTAAAGTTATGAGCTGTAGTGTTTAGAGGGCAAAATTGAAGTTCTCTGAGTAGGTAAACAAATTTGAAATTTATGAATGATGTCTTTATTGCTCATGAAAATGAGCAATAGCTAGGGTGATGTGTGCTAAGCTTCAGGTAGCAAGTGTTAAAAGTTGCCATATTTGTCAGTATGGAACCATACTTTTTTCCAACACTCCTTGTTGGAACACAGGTAGCAAAGTTTCTGCCCATTTTTAAACAGGGCAAAATATTCACTTAAAACAGAGGATCAGACCAATCCATTTATCTGTATCATGGGATCAGTGAGCTAGGAAACCACCCCCCTGCCAACTAGATGGCATTAGTACAACTGTACATTAGTACAACTGTCTGTAGACAACAGAAAAAGACTCACCAAAAGCTCTTTTCAAGTAAACCATAATAATTTGTAGCTTTTTTCTTTACTCATATGAGTAGTTTGAGTGATTACTGGCATGCGGGAGATGGCCTGGTTTTGGCCCAATTAGATGTTGTTTCTTAAAATTCCAACAATAACATTCCTACACATTATTCTACAGAGCTCTTGCCTCAGGGCCCAATCTTGTCATCCTTCCACACACAGCATTTCCATTGAAGTCAGGATCAAGAAAATTATAAACCATACAGCATAAAAAGATATGCTTGGTTTATTTGGCACTGGAAAGCTCTATGTACAGGCCTTTGGGTGCCATTCCATGGTTTTGACAGAAACAAAATGGGAAACAGGGGAAGGTTAGTGTATAAGTATTATCAAAATTATAATAAAGAGTATATAGTTCTGGTTAGAGTCAACCAGCATTGACCTGTAAATATTGGAATGCACCTCCTGAAATTAAACTATTCTTTGAAGACTAATACCAATTCTTTTCTCATGACCTTATCCTCATGTCCTCCAGGCTGGCCTAGTAGTATGGATGGACAAGGAGCAGTGGATGCTTACAATCAGCTGCACTCTGCAAAAAAGAAGTCTGTTAGTAGTTCTTTCATGAATGCCCCCAACCATTGTTTCCCAAAGTTTTATCACCTTTAAATTGCTCTTTCAGAGTATGCTCTAGATGAAGCTGCTCTGAAAACCTTTACCTTAAATGTGACCAGATTCCGTGTCTGCTTTGCATAAGACCACTTTATGCTTAGTCCCATGATATCTGGATGAAGAAGAGGTTGGTCTTGACCTACAAGCCTTAAATGGTTGTGAATGGTCTGAGAAACTCTCTTTCCCCAGCTGATCTTGTCTGAGATGTTCATGTGTGCTGTCAATATATACTTGCAGGGATGTATCACTTTGACTTTCCCAAGTTCAGATTCAGAAATTGTCAGGATTCAATTCAACACGATTATTTCTTCCAGCCTTTTCTTGGAGTGTCAGCATGCAGCCTGAGAAAAAGGACAGGTCAAGTTAAAGCATGAGAAATCGCTTCATAACAGTTTTGACTTATTTCTAAGAAGACCAGGAAAACTTTAGGCATATAAACATTCTAAAAAACCTTACAAGTGTCTAAATAGTCAGTTTGAGTTTTCTGATGCTCTCAGTGGTTAGAAGTTTCTCAAATTCCTTTTTAGTTTCATTCTCATTATCTCCTCTATTTTATTTTTATTTTACACGTTAAGAAAACAGTGTATGGCAATCAATGCCTCAAGCATTGCAGCATGGTTAGGAATCAGGTTTCTAAATGCCCCAGTTAATATAATGTATAATGTTGCATTCAGTGGCAACTCGTCTGATTGAAATAATTTGACTGGAATTAAACTATTGCTACTAAAATTTATGTAAAACTTATGAAAAATTTATTGGTTTATAAAATCCTTGCTTTTATCCAGGACTAACAATTCCTATGCAACGCTAGTGATCCTCCCACAGACAGTTGAGAGAAAATAAAATACAAGGGAGTTCATCAGTTCATATTCCCTGAGATCCTCACAGTTACTCTTCTTTGTGATCCGGTCTTTTAACTTTTTCATTACTTTAATCTTAAAAAATAGATTTTTAATTAAATTCAGAGCTATTATTCCCCTTTAGGGGAGGTGGGAAAAACAAATGCAACTCTGCTGAAGGACCTCTGAGCATAACATTTTCCCTCTCTTTACAGTTCATTTTGGCATTTTTATATATCTTCTGCTAATAAAATGTAATGATTTTCATCTTTTACTTTGACATCTGAGTCTGTATCTTTTATCTGTTGTTTACAGTGTTTCAGCCCATAAATAAATCATATGACAAAATAAATTACTTAATCTTGTGTTTTATTTGGAAACACATTAAAGCCTAGCTTTGGTGGGAAAAAAATCACTTTACACCTTACAATTGCTTATATACTTTTATGACTTTTGTGTCACGTTCAAATACTATCAAGGTGTCATATCAATACCAATTGTTCACAAGAGCACATTTTAACCTTTCAAGTTTTTGATAGAGTTGATAGGAATACTTTGAAATGAAAGTACATCTGTCTTTGACAAATGGCATTTTCAGTTCTTAGTGTTTTTTTTTTATATTGTTATAGTGCATTACAAAAGCAATATTAATCCCCAGAACTTTCTTCAAATCAGTATACATGTGATTGTAATGAAGTCCATTTTTCCAGTCGCCTATATGCAAGGCTGTTTGTTGTCAGCATCTGCTTTTTCATCCGCTATAAATTCCTTATTCTGCACATTCCCAAAGTTGTTCTTTTGTATTTTTAGATCTGTTTAACTGGTAAAATAAATGGTACTGTACTGAATTTCAGGTTGTATTTTTATTCTTAAATCCTTTTAGACATATTTTGCTTCCACAATTAGAAATAAATGATAAATATTTCTCCACTGGTGTGAAAGAAAGTTTATAACCTCAGTGCATTTATCATGTTTTTTTACCTGGTCAAAGAAAGTTAAATCAAATTCTAAATAATTGCTTGCAACCTCTTCTAGAAGCTTCTTACCTTCACAAATGTCTCCCAAAAAACTATCTTTCACATAGAGAATGTGCCCTCTTTTCTTAGGTTAATTGCTGAAATATTATGTGGTTTGGTTTCATTCTTAGTAATTTCCCGATTCTATTCCAGGACATTTGGGATAGAGCCCAAGAGCTTAGCATGTTTTCCTTTTTTCATGGTAAAATTGTGCAAATATGCATTAGAGTGTGAAAACAAACAGTCTAATACATTTTTGCAAAGCTCTTTATGTTTACTGTTTATTGCAGATACCAGATCCTAATTAAAATGCGCTAACAAAAGCCAAGATACAAAGAACAAAGATATAACGAAGCCTCATCTTTTAAAAATACTTGTGATTAATCCCAGAGGACACTGTGTCATGCGTCATTATTATAAAATTGAAGAAAGTTAACTACATCTTTGGAAAGGATATAGTGCCAAACACTGTATCCAATCCATAGAAAAATAATCATATTATGGTCATGTTTTCTAAGGAATAATCTTTTCAGATCCTACAATGGCATCCGGCTACAGTCCCTCTTGTTTATGGTTCCTTGCGCTTCTCAGTGAAAACTTTTTGAATAGGTTTTTAAACGTCTTGAAATTCTTCTTCCTCTTACTGACATTTGCCTGTAAATAGATCCCTGTCATTATTAAAAAGGGATGATTTAAATTTGATCCCAGAAGACATTCTTAAACAAGAAATTAACTTATTTTGCTTGTTATTTTAACTGTGTGGAAACATGTTACTGCTTGATTTTGATTCTGTTCAAGCAAAGATCAGGCTTTTAGAGATCACATTTTGTATTCACTTCAGGTGAAATAAACTTCTGATCCTTACAACGAGGTAGAATGCTGGAGTCCTGTTATGCTTCGGATCTGGAGATTAGAGCATTCATGCAAAGTAATTCTGTTTTCCTCTACACTGTGGTACTGAAGCATAGAAACTGGGAACATGCATGGATTAGGTATATTAGCAAACACAAACTGATCAATCTGTTCACAAACTGTGAATTCACTGATCAGAAATTTAAGTGTATGTCAGCCATGCAATGGTTTGCAGTGGTGTCGTAGCATCTGAACAACTTTTTACTGAATAAATGGCACTATCCTCTCTCCTAGGTATCCCTGTTACTTGTTCATGTGTAAATAAAGCACTAAGGATTTGGGAAAGAGATTTGTCCTCTAAATATGTCAGGCAATGAATACCTGTAAGAAATTATGAACTCAGCACATGCTGGAGATTCCTCTTCTTCTGGTGGAAAGCTAGTGCTGATAGATACTTCCCTGTGTTTAGGAACAGGATTTTGCACCTCTGCCTTGTATTCCCTGAAACAGAGCAAAGGGAAACAGGCAGAAGTCAACAATGGAAAACAACTTTGTAGAAAGACTTGATCATTACAGGTGAATCAGAGGCCAACACAAGAATGCTCTGTGGAACTCGGTTTGTTCTTGGTTAGGCTGCTTGCATAGTCACTGTCCAAAAGCTTTTGTGTGATTTTCTCTTTCTTCAGAAAATTCAAACGTTACTGGGACTTCATTTTGCTTCTCAGGATATGCAGATCACACTAGAAGGTCTTCTGGATCTTCTCTGTGTCTGGATGTTTCAGTTTTCTCAGATTTTAATCTTCCTACTTTTCATTTCAGGACTTCAAGAAAAAAATTTTCACCATGCCATTTTCAAAATATCTCGAGCACTATTGTTCTTTTCCCATCTGTATATCAAATTCTTCTAGTACATGGAATTGTTCCTTTCATACCGCAGCTGGTATCAATTAAGACAAAGTTATTCTGAAATCTTGGCAAAGTTGTACCACAAACTCTGCTTGGTTTGTGTTTAGATTGTTTAATAAATTAAAAAGTGCTCAACCTTCTGAAAGCAGGAAGTAGGAAACCTAAGTAGGCACAACTTCCCTCCTCATTTTGCTTTGTTTTAGTAAGTAGCTAATATCCCATTATTTTATTACATAAAGTATGTATTTGAGAAAATTTAATTTGTATTTCTGTTGTTCCCATAGCCTCAAACGACTGCAAACCCTTTCAGGTGTTGCATGGAGAGGGCCACTCTGAAAGATTAACATCGTCCCGTCTCTTCAGATTCCCTCCAGGGACCACAAAGGAGACAGGCTCTCTGGGGCCAGGAAACTGCTGAATTAATTCTCTAGGGAAGTGGTTTTCTATCCACTAACTGTAAAGGCAGTTTAGGGAAATTTGACTCACTACTTAAAATTAACCCTTGAGAATACTTCTCTCAGTTGTATTAGGATAAGGGTAATTTTATTTGTTCTTCAGTTAACAAGATTGTAAAATCCTCAAAACTACTTTTGAATGAAATAGAATATTTTCTAATGTAAAATACATTTCTGTAACAAGGACTGTGTATGAGAGGTATTTGCTAGTATTGGCAGACTAGCACTAAGCTCCTCAATTGAAATTCTGGAAAGGTTAAGAAGGTATTTAGGAAAATAAAGATTTTTTCAGCTTTACTTTGACAGTACTGAAACATCCTTGAGATCCAGTCAGTCACTCATCAGCCAGGGCAGCTCCAAACACCCTGTGTCTGAAAAAGGTTCAAGTGGTGCTCTTTTATTTGAACTACTATCCTTCTAATATAGGTTCCTGCAAACTCCTTTTGTCATTAGTGTATCTCAAAGGCATAGATCAGCAGCCTGAGCCTATCCTTGGCCTCACAGTAGACATTTCCCCTTTTAATGCAGTGTAATTTTTCAAATAAACTATATATGATATGTTCCTGTAATGGGGTTATGTAACATATTCTTTTCCTATCTCAGATATATTCTTTTCTGTGGTGTTTGTTGTGGAAAGGAGAACAGGTACTACTGGCAACATGAAATAAAATAAGATTTTAATTCTTTATTGTTCACCAGGTGCAACTGAATTTACAATATGAAAAAAAAAAAGGAGATTAATTTTCTCTCTGTTCAAGAAAGCCTCAGATGTGATTATTTTTTCTCCTTTTTGTTTCTATCTGAAAACTTCTGGAAAAAAGTAAGGGAGATATGGAACATGTATAGTTTTTTTTTTTGTTGTTGATGGAAATCATTGGGTAAAAATGGAGGATAGATATAAAGAGTTCATACCTCCTCCTTCTCATTCTCTCTTCCCACTTCCCATTTACAGGTACACTTTGGACCTGCGGAATTGACACCTTTATTTTTTGCTGCTGAGCATTGCCTTCTTTCTGAACTTGGTGGCTACTCACCAGAAGTGTGGACATAAATGGGAGACTGCTATTTGACACAGTATGTAGCTATACCACAGTAACAGAGCTGTATTGTTGTATTTGAAATGCAGGCTTGCATTCCATCGGTCGCATTTGTCATGTGAAAAACCATACTGTGCTCTGCTAATGGCTCTGGAAAACAACTGCTGTTTGGCAAAAAGGGTAAGTACAGTGGATTTTACTCTTGTGGTATAAAACACTGAGTGGCAAATTGCATCAGAAGAAGTCAGCACCTTGTAAGAGTGTAAAACCCTGGAAAGAGCTTGGCATTCAAGTGTCGTTGAATAGTCTGTTGACGGGAACACACTAACAGTTTAATTTGGACCTGATAAAATCTTACAAGGTTGTGGTTTTGTCTTCTCTTGTATGTGCCCTTTTTGATCTTGCTAATAAAAATAAGAAAAGAAAACTGTAAAGAAAAAAGTACCTTACAAAAGTACGTGCTTGGACTGACTCAGGCACAATTAAGCGAGAACACGCCAGTCTTAACCTGCTGAGCTGTGTGTGGGTGTAACAGCATGAACAGAATTTGACACTCTCTACTGCCCGATACCACTGAAATATCTATGCAGAGTGATAAGCAGATAACAGATTGTCAGCCTTTTAGCTGAATTTCCTATTTTTGTTGGTATAAATCAGACTCTTGCTTTTTTCCCCCCTCTTGTTCTTCACCCTTTCCTTTTTCTTTGAGATATCCTGAATCCTTGCTGGAACCCTGCCAAATCCTTTACCGTCTGTGTCATTCATCTCTTTACATCCTTTCATTTTTTAGTCTTTGTTTCATGCCATCCTTCTCACCAGAGATTCAACTTCTACTCTGCGTGCAGGCATCACTGAGGGCATACGTCCCTTCTTTCTTTCAGCTTTCCTGGAAGCTCAACACATTGCCTCTGTGACACTTGCATCCTATGCTAGTCTGGGAAATGAGACTCCAGATTGAGACCACCCCCATGTCAGGTGCCCAGCTACTGCTCTGCATAATGCGTACTGCGTTCCCTGACGGGATTCTGATGGAGAGATGAGTAGCCTTCAAAAATGCTTAGGAGATGTTACATTTCACAAAGCACTACTTAAAACACATGGGCCTTACCTTGGGGCCAACCAAGAAAGGCATGTGATTACTAATCTATGTATGTATCTATTCGCTTTTTTTTGGCATCCTTGGACAAATTAATACTCTCATGAAGACACATAAAAAGGTACTGAAGAGAATTAAATTGTCCCCTTGTATACACGTAGAGTAGCCCTGGAAGTTGGCTAAGTTGAGGATTGTATGTATATGTTCTAGAACAGAACTTAGCCTGCCCAATACTGGGGTGGTGATTTGCAACTTTGACCAGTTTGGAGAGCAATAAAATTTGAAAACTATGCTAAGGGCCAGATAAACTTCTCCATTTGCAAAAAGGGACAAATAAGAAGCAATATTCCTTCCTAAATGCATAATTTCTCCTTTCTAGTGTAAAATATAATAAATTACTCCAAACACAAACTAATCATCAAGAAGGCAACAATACTGTTAATGTTTTAAGTGTGGTACTCAGTCTGAGTTTACTCTGCCTTATGGAAATATCAAAGTCATTTTGATTATGCTCAGAGGTTTAATATAGCTATTAGAACAACAGCTACTCTATTGGTGTTACACCATTGGATTTGTTAAGTTGATTCAGCACTAGAACTATGACTCTTATTCTTCCAGTTGCGTTTGTGAATTTGTTTTTGTTTAAGTTTGAGTAATTGAAGTCTTGTG
The DNA here is from genome assembly GCF_009829145.1 of Chiroxiphia lanceolata. Lineage (NCBI taxonomy): Eukaryota > Metazoa > Chordata > Aves > Passeriformes > Pipridae > Chiroxiphia > Chiroxiphia lanceolata. The sequence goes on along the minus strand of NC_045637.1, from coordinate 119,140,278 downwards.
GGAAGTAAAGTCATTGTTCATCTGCTTATTTCAATCTGTGCTGGGAAAGCCAATTTTCTCTTGTTAAATTATATTTCTAATGTTCAACAGGGATAGTTGCAGATACTTGCTGTCATGCCTTGCTTTCCTTGAAATACATCTTAGCTGGCTCTCCAAGCTGTATTATCACCCCCTGATGTTTCAGCAGCAAGATGATTCATTCAGAATGGTCTTACCCCATTTCTGACATCTGAAATCCATGAGCTGAGGTCATCTGAGAGGGATCTGAAACTGATATTCTGCAATGTGGTTAATACAGAGCTGTTATTTAAGTACAGCAATGAGAATGGGGCAGATTTTTTTTTTTAATGAGCTTTCTGCTTTGAGGCTGCAAACCCACGCCCATGTCCCCACTTCCTTTGGTACTACATTTTCCACACCTGTGTTGCTCACGGCTCCTCAGAAGCCATTACACACTAAGCATAACCCTTCACTATAGCGGTGAGAAGGGCAAATCTTGACCTGAATATTCTGTTAGAATAAATAACACTTTTCTTGGTTGCTGTGTTGGAAAAAAAAAAAAGACATCTTGCCAACCAGAACACTCTTTCTTTGGTAGAACGTTGTGGCTTGCAGTACTTAGGAACTCTGGTTGAAAAACAGTTTTTGAGAATCTGATCATTTTACTTAAATGTTAATTGAGGCCAGAAACTTTTGGAAACATCTTATCAACTATCATATAAATGCAACCATCTAAAAGATAGGCAGAGACAATGTAATTGCACAGTATCATACCATAAACAAGTAAGAAACTATCGCTTCTGAACAGAGGACAAGTCTTTTGTCCAGTTTTAATGAAAGAACAGCTTTAATGAATGATAAAAAGTTGATCTAAGTCCCCCGCAAGTTAATGAATGGCTTTTTATCAGGCTTCTAATGCACAGAAAAACCCCCCTGTCTTTGTTACTCTTTGATTGCTGAAAATACTTTACAGATTTTGAAAAAAGTGAATTGCTGAGTTTTATCATAGCTTTAGGGCTGACCTTAAGCATTAACAATCTTTATTTCAGAACATCTTTGAATGGAAAATAGCTGACTGTGCAATGAAGCCATGTGAATGTTTGGGGATAGAGTGAGAGGATGTGCTTCGCTTCTTATTGTTTAGTTACTTGCTTTTTTTTTTTTTCAGATAAGCATGTAAGGCATATGAGATAGCATAGACATTCTCTTAAGACATTTAAGGAGATATCGTCTGAATCCCTTATTTTCTCAGGGTACTGAAGGAGAAAGTATTGATTAGTGTATATGCTGGAATTCACATCCTATTTGTAGAGAGCTAATAAAAAAATAAAAAGGCTGTGGTCCCAGTAGAGTTTTAGCAAAAGTAATGGTAACAATAATGACTTTCCTACAAATGCTTTCACATGTTTGGAAAATTTTCTGCTCTCTTTTAATAGCTATTACGCTTGTTACACTGAAGTGTGTAGACTTAAAGGAAATTAAAATGAGAATATGTACACTGTTGCACTATTGTTATACTTTTTTCTGGGGTTTCTGGTGTCTTAATGTTTAATTCGCTGCCCATGCCTGCTATGGTCAGCTGGAGACAGTATGCCAAAATCAACTTCAGAAATTGACAAAAAAATATTGAGGGGAATGGAGCTTTTTGAAGACAAGTAGCCAGTAGCCATGAGATTTGCTGTGTGTAAAGAGCTCTTAAAAGATCTGTCTGCAGAAAAAGCCCCTGAACAGAGCTTAGGCAGATTTTGAACAGATCTTCTGCTGCATGGGAATAAATTTCAAACACACAAGGAAAAATGTTTCTTCATCCTGCTCATCACAGGTCATTTTGTTTTGTTTCTTTCACTGCTGTAGCCCAAAGACACTCTTTCCTCCTTCCCAAGATTATTTGAGCAAAATAGTTCAGATTTATCATTGAATACATTTATTGCATGCTGAGGAAGAAGAGAAAATGTTTTGTGAACAGATAAATTAGTTTGCCATATCTATTACAAAGAGTAATTCTTCCTCTCAGTACCTGTTCTTGCAAGGGCTGGTTACTGAGCTTGCATCAAAAAAACCTAGTTCTTCATCTGGCTTGCTATAATGCATATATATATTTTAAGCCTCAATTAATAATTCAGATTAATTCATAGTCAGACTAAATTTTAAGGGAAATATTATAAAAATCAATATCAATAATTCATTATGTCTTTTTTACTAGAAAGGTAATTTCTCTGAAAATTATTAGGAAAGAAATAATTTACACAAACCTCTATCTTTACAATCTTACACTGACATAGTAATTATTATCGCTCAGATTGGCATGAGAATAATCATTAAACAGGTATTTAGTTACAGGCAGCTGTCTTGCAAATCTAATAATCTGTTGGATGAGTATCAGGAGCATTGTCCCATTTGATCCCTTCTTTATAATATGGGAACCAAGAAACATTTTGCATGGTCATAATAAATGTAGGTAAGTGTATATACATATACACATACACATAATACATATGCAAACACATCTATGTACACACACACACTTATGCTCTTTAATTAGTCTTTGTTTGGCAGGAAACAAAACAGATGCAAAAACAGAATCATGGAACCACAGAGTTGCATAATGGTTGAGGTTGGCAGGAACCTTAGGACATCACCTGGTCTAACACCCCTGCTCAAGCAGGGCCTGCTAGAGCAGGCTGCCCAGGACTGTGTCCAGATGGCTTTTGCATATCTCCAAGGATGAAGATTTCACAAAATCTCTGGGCAACCTGTGTCAGTGCTTGGTCAGGCACTGAAAAAGTGTTTCCTGATGCTCAGGTGGAACGCCCTGTGATTCTGCTTGTGCCCTCACTGGGCACCACTGAAAAGAGCCTGTCTCAGTCCTCTTAGCACTCTCCCATCAGGTATTTCTCTTCTTTAGAATGATCAATCCCAGTTCTCTCAGATTTTACTTGCATGAGAGATGCTCCAGTTCCTTCATAACCTGGTGGCCCTTTGCTGGACTCTCTCCAGCTCAGAGAGCCACAGAGAGGTCTCAGCTGTGGAGCTCAGAACTGGACCCATTACTCCAGGTGTGGAGTAGAAGCGCTGAATAGATGTAAACACTGAAAAAAGTAGAGAGTAGCATAGAGTAGAGTAGATTCAAGTCGATTTAAGTCAGGTCGAGAAAAACACTAAACAACTGAGTTTGCATTGAGCAGAAACATTTCTTTTGTGTCTAGAATGAGAAATTTCACAAATGGAGTAACCTTTTATAACCCCAAGCAAAACAACAGTTGTTTTTTATAGAGAAGAAAAGTAAATAGCTAAGGTACTAGAAGAATATCTAAATGCTGAACCCTTAAGCATGTTACTATTCTTTTATATATATATGAAAGATGCATACATGTATTTCAATAGTTGTATCTTGAGGGAAGGCTCACAATATTAGAATTTGAAATAAACAAAGCAGAATTGTTTAGTTTTCACTTCTTGTTAACTGCCAAAGCCCTCTTTAAGTTATTATTTTTTTTTCTAGTCAATTCAGTGCTGACAAGTGCAAAGGGTTACAGTCCTCTGCCTCCTGCTGGATAGCTTTTTCATTGGCATGTTAGAACTGCCTTCAGTTTGAAGGAATTTAAGGGCTTGCATAGATAATCTTTTCTATAGTACATTTATGGTGACAGATTGAGAGGTCCCTGTTGCTCTGCTGCTACTCCTAGTAATTCAGAATACTAAAGACCTCTGCAACTTCTTTCTTCAGTTGTCTCTTTTCCGAAGAGTCCTTATCTACTTAGCACACTTCCCATGGAAGCCATTCCAAACCTGCAATTATTGTTGTTCTCCTTTTTTAACATTGTTTGATTCTTTTGGGAATAGTAGGGAGCCAGAACAGTACAGAATAATTAAGATGCGACACTCTCTTAGATTTATAATGTGGTACAGTATTATGTCCTAATATTCAGTTTATTTTTCACTCCTAATAACCATTAAAAATATGTTCTTATAAACCTGTTAGAATACCAAGATCTTGTTCATCAGTAGCAAGAAGGGCTTTATATATATAAAATTCTACATTTCTATAGCTCTTCGTTGAATTTCATCTACCATTTCAATACCCAGTTGTTGATTCTTGCAGTGCTGCACTCAGTCCTCTGACTGGCTTAATATCATCATCAGACACTGTCACCTTACTTCTCCCTTTCTCTTCCATATCCCTTAGGAGTATGTAGCTCTGTAATGCTCTGCTGACAGTGGCCCTCTGCATTAAAAGTGCATTGTCTATTTCCTGCACCCAGCATTTTGTCCTCCTGAGTTATTCTTTTATCTTTTTATCCCTGAGAGGATCTTCTACTTAAGAGCCTTTCTCAAGGGACCTTAATTTTAAAAAATTAAGCAGAATAATAAGTTCAGAGAGTACCTCCTAGCATGAAATTGGATTTCAAGTGAGAGTTTAAGCACTCATCACTCAAAAACTCTTAACTTCCTCAAATCAGCTATTTTATAAGGTTAATGCAACATTAACATCAATGCAATCTTATTTTTTTCAGCCAATCACAAATATTTTCCTCATGTTCATATTTAGCCTGGCATTAGCTAAGTAAAACTTATGCTGTGGTCAAATGTTCTTGTGCTTTAACATGCATCCAGTTCTTTTTCTGGGCAAATAAGAAAAGCAATGAAATAATTTTCAAAGAGAAAGGAAACTGCTATAAACTTACTTCTATAAACTTACTTCTTTGGGTTTTTTGTCCTGCTTCCTTTTACAGTTTCTGTTAGTTAGTTGACATAGGACTGGAGCAGAGTTACATCTTTGTCAAGCAAAACCATACCACGTACTACTTTTGTGTTTGGAGGCCTTAGTGATGATGGTTCAGCCAAGGCTCAACAGGGGCTGGAGACGAGTCCTGTCCTTCCTGCAGCATCAGCAGAGCTGTCTGCCTGTGTGCTTCTGATGCTATGAGTGAGTATGTGGCCATCTTCTGCAGACTGTCTTTGGGGAAGTACAACTCCACTACCTCTCACAGAGGCTTGGGAGGATGGCATGCTCCTAGCACCTATAATTGCATCTGTGGCCCTATAACACAACTTTATAAAATGCTTTACTATTTTTTTGGGGGCTTCTGAAATAGAAGGTTCAGTTATGGCACTCTTTTCAAATAACTGACAAAATAAAGTGAGAAAAAGATGGAAAGATTGCAAAGATGGTACACCAGGGATAGATAACTGAGAGGAGACCAAAAAAATCTAGAACAAAGTAAGGAAATTGAGAAGGAAGGGTGTGAAAGTGGATGCAGACACTACAAGACAAACAATATGAATAATTCTGCTGAGGCAGGTTTTTGTATCTCTGCTTATTTTTGCACCATGCCTAATGTGCTGTTGTTCAGAGGAAAACATAATGTTATGGGAAGTGGGATCACTGGCTGATGTAGTCTGTTCAAATCTGAAGCTTTTAAAGTTACACATAAAATATTTTCTGGAAGTTTCTTTTCATTTTTACCCACTTACACAGATTATTCCTGTTATTCACAGAATATGCCAAGTTGGAGGGGACCTGCAGGGATCATCGAGTCCAACTTCTGGCCCTGCACAGAACCACCCCCAAGAGTCACACCATGTTCCTGAGAGTATCATCCAAACACTTCTTGAACTCTGTCCTGCTTGGTGCTGACCATTTCCCTGGGGAGCCTGTTGCAGTGCCCAACCAACCTCTGGGTGAAGAACCTTTTTCTAATATCCAACCTAAACCTCCCCTGACACAATTCCAGGCCATTCCTTGGGTTCTGTCACCAGAGAAGAGATCAGTGCCTCCCCCTCCTCTTCCCCTCAGGAGGAACCTGTAGACTGCGTTGGGGTCTCCCCTCAGTCTCATTTTCTCCAGGCTGAACAGACCAAGTGACCTCAGCCGCCCCTCATACGGCTTCTTTTCAAGGCTCTTCACTGTCTTCGTTGCCCTCCTTGAGACACTATTAATAGCTTAATATCTATCTTATATTATGGCACCCAAAACTGCACACAATATTCAAAGCGAGGCCACACCAGTGCAGAGCAGAGAGGAACAATCCTCTCCCTGGACCAGGTTGGTGATGCTGTGCCTGATGCACTTATTGCTTACCAAGATGCTAAAAGAGCTTGAAGAAAACTTATAAATGCTGCCAATTTAGCTACATCACATAGAAATAACTAGCAGAATAGTAAATATCTAGCAATTAAAAATTGGAAACTGTCTATGGTTAGTTTATGGGAATTTATTTTACACCCCAAAGAGATTGTCAGGGTTTGTTTTATTATATTTTTAAGCAAAGGTCTCGCATATCACCTCTTCCTCATTTTTGCTGTCAGTTGTATATGCTGCATAGCAATTTTCAGTTATTTATTCAGCTTCAGCCACAGCATAAACACCTTTACCATCAATGTACAGTAATTGCAGTGGGGTGAGTACAGTTTTGCTAAAATGTTCTTAAATGGAGAGATGCTGACAGTGTTTTATAAAGAAAAGAAACTGTGCTGCATCCACTACAGATTCTTATTGTTGAAGTCTCACCCTTAATATTTTCTGATTGTTTGTGTTTATTTGTAGCATTTTCTTTCAAGGTGCTTAAAATCATAGCAGGATTCTGTCCTGCTCTTGGATACATGGAGCATTCCTCCAAGTATCTGGACTCTTTTTGGTACTTGAGACTGATAGATCGGCATATTTCAGTCTTCCTTTCAGAACAGCTTCTGTGATTCTAAGATTAATTTTATGGTTAAAACTTTTCTAATGGTTACATCCTTGTGAAAAAAGACCATTTAGTTTGCTCTTTGTCCTACATATCACTGCTATCAAGCCACTGTAAAATGCCACTAGGTTGGTCAGGCAGGACTTGCCTTTTTTGAAGCCACGCTGGCTGTCCCAAATCACCTCCCTGTCCTCCACGTGCCTTAGCAGACCTTCTAGGAGGATCTGTTCCATGATCTTCCCTGGCACAGAGGTGAAGCTGACAGGTCACTAGTTCCTGGGGTCCTCCATTCAACCCCTTTGGAAAGATAGGTACAATGTTTCCCTTTTTCCAGTCACCTGGCACTTCACCTGACTTTTCAAATATCACGGAGAGCGGCTTGGCAACTACATCAGCCAATTCCTTCAGGACTCTGTGATACATCTCATTGGGTCCCAGAGACTTATGTACATTCATGTTCCTCAGGTGATCATGAACCTGATCTTTACTTCCAGTGGGAAGGACTTTGCTCTCCCAGTCACCATCTAGTCAAGAGGTGTGCGAAGAGAGGTTGCCATTGAAGATGGAAGCCAGTTACTAAATGGAAGGGGAACTGTGGTAACAGGGGACTCAGAGAAGGCAGAGTTACTAAATGTGTTCTTTGCATCAGTCTTCACTGACAAGACCAGCCCTCAGGAATCTCTGACCCAAGAGATCAGGGTAAATCAGTATTGGAAGAAAGGCTTTCCCTTGGTCTAGGAGTGTTGGGTTAGAGAACATCTAGGTAAACTTGACATCCGCAAGTCCACGGGCCCTGATGCAATGCATCCACAAGTGCTGAGAGAGCTGGTGGACACCATAGCTAGGAAGCTCATGATCATCTTCAAAAAGTCATGAAAATTAAGAGAGATGTCTGAGGACTGGACGAATGCAAATGTCACCCTCATATTCAAATAGGTCAAGAAGGAGGACCCAGACAACTACTGGCCAGTCTGCCTCATCTCAATCACTGGAAAGGTGATGGAGCACCTTATTCTGACCTCATTCTCTTCTCTATCCACATGGATGACAAGGCGGTGACCAGGAGCAGTCAGCATGCATCATTATAGGTAAATCATGCTTGACCAAGAATGTCCAATTGCCTTCTACAATAGATGAGAGAACAGTGGATATTGTCTACCTTGACTTCAGCAAGGCTTTTGACACTGTCTCTCACAACACCCTCACAGGCAAACTCAGGGAGTGTGGTCTGGATGAGTGGACAGGGAGGTGTATTGAGAACAGGCTGAATGGCAGATCCCAGTGGGCTGTAATAAGTGGCACAGGGTCTAGTTGGAGGCCTGTCACTAGTGGTGTTCCCCAGGGTTCAATACTGGGCCCAGTATTGTTTAACTTATTCACCAGTGACTTGGATGAAGGGGTAGATGCCTCCTCAGCAAGTTCACTGGTGAAACAAAGCTGGGAGGTGCGACCAATACCCCAGAATGCTGTGCAGCCCTTCAGAAGGACCTTGACAGGTTGGAGAGATGGGCAGAGAGGGACCATCTGAAATTCAACAATGGCAAATGCAGGGTCCTGCACCAGCACAGGCTGGGGACTGACCTGCTGGAAAGCAGCTCTGTGGAGAAGGACCTGGGGGTCCTGGTGTACAACAAGCTGTCCATGAGCCGGCAGTGTGCCCTTGTGGGCAAGAAGGACAATGGTGTCCTGGAGTGCATTAGGAAAAGTATTGTCAGCAAAGCTGCCCCTCTACTCAGCCCTATTCAGGCCGCATCTGAAGTATTGTGTTCAGTTCTGGGCTCCTCAGCACAAGAGACAGGGAGCTCCTGGAATGGGTCCAGCAGAGGGTGACAAAGATGATTAGGGGACTGGAGCATCTCTCTTATGATAAAAGAGTGAGAGAGTTGTGCCTGTTCAATCTTGAGAAGTGATGATTGAGAGGGAGGCTCATTCATGTATACAAATGTCTCTGAAGGGAAGGTGTCAAGAGGATGGACCCAGGGTTTGCTCAGTGGTGCAAAGTAATAGGACAAGAGGCAATGGGCAGAAACTGATGTACAGGAAGTTCTGCCCAAATATGAGGAAGAACTTTACTGTACTGGTGACTGAGCATGGGAACAGATTGCCCAAAGGGGTTTTGGAACCTCCCTCACCAGGGATATTCAAGAATCGTCTGAACACAATCCTGTGCCGTGTGCTCTAGGATGACTCTGCTTGAGCAGGGAGGTTGGACCAGATGACCTACTGTGGTCCCTTCCAACCTTACCTATTCTGTGATTCTGTGAAAACGGAGTACCTCAGCCTTCTCCTCATCCGTTGTTACCAGTTTTCCAACACTGTTTATCAGCATGGGTACACATTTTTTGACCTTCCTTTTCTGGTTAACATACATGTAGATGCCCTTTTTCTTATTCTTCACTAAGGTCAATTCCAGCTTTGCCTTGGCCTTCCTCAACCCGTCCCTACACAATCAAACTTCATCTCTATACTCTTCCCAGGTTACCTGTCCTCGTTTACACCACATTTGCCTCTTCGCAAATTTGCATTTGCCTCTTTTCCTGTAGTTTGACCAGCACAGCAGTTCCCTACTCACCCATGTTGGTCTCGGCTTCCCTGTCTTGCTGTCTCCCAGTTCTTCTTACAGTTCTAGTCACCTGCTTCAACAATCCAAGTTTCCTACCCCTTTTCTGACTTTGTCCTACCTTGGCTTTTCTTTGCCTTTCTGTATCTATTGGTAACTTTTTGCCCATCATTTTGCCTAACTCTCTTTGCACGAGTATCTCTCCACATATGCTACCAGTGCTGGCTCTTCCTCCACGAAGTCTTTTCTGCCTCTTCTTATCCCTAACAGATGAGCCAGATCATTGCCTAGTTTCTGCCCCCTTCCCATCTCTCCTTCCTCCTATTTCCCCACTGTATTCCATTCTCTTCCACTTCATTTTTCTTCTTGTTCACAGGCTCATTGATGATCTATTTAAAGTATAAAACATTAGTATTACAATAATGTGAAAAGTGAGCTTTGAAAATGTGACTAAAAGTATTTTTAAAAATTATATTTCCTATTATTTCTTTGTGTCTTTGAGTTCATAGCCTTTGCAGCATATTTTGCTTGTGGGTTAAAACTTTTCTTCACATACTGAGTGCTAGAAGTGTGCATGCTTAGAAAATGGAAACAGATGTTCTCATACAATATCTTGGTTCCAGCAGCTGAGGTTTTAGAAAGACTATCAAATGTTTCTAATTCTCACAATAAATTATGTAACTTGGCACTAATATGCTGATAGTACGCTATCAGTAGTGCAGATCAAACAACTCTGAATTATTCTCAGTCTTTAAGGCAGACATACTGAGGTGTGGGTTCCTTTGCATGGTGCATTTAGGTACTGAAAACAGAACAGCATGGTTGTGATGTCTGTATTAAATAATGAGGCAGAACATAGTCCTCTAGAGCAATAGGTTTCCCACTGTGTTGAGTCACTAAGCAAGCTGTCATTGTTGCTGATGTACTCTTATTTTTAGAAATCCTTCAATGAAAGTCAAGCTGAAGCCTGCGATGCCATATTTTACATTGCTTAAGTTGTTGTGATGCCAGGTTTCATTATTATTGATGTTAAACACTTAAAGAATATTTCTGGGTTACGCAAAAGGTCTTCACGCATTTCAATGATTTATGAAGCAAATAGGCTTGCTAGATGTCTGTGAAGTGCCACTGATGGATTCAGTGAATGCAGCAGTAAGCACCCATTACAGCACCTAGAACACAGTTTCTACCTGGTTTTTGTTCCATTAACAAGTTGTGAAAGAGACTTGATGATGCTTTTAGCCGAGAAATACTTTAGAATGTAATTTTTTTTTAAAAGAATAATTCTATCTGAAAAAGCATGGAAAATGACAAACAGCTTCAAGAAGAAAGAAAATGCATTGTGTTATCATTCTGTGAATCCTGGCTGTATCATATGGCATCTTAGGATAGTAATATGATGTCTCAAGATAAATTATTGGAGTCTACTACCCATACACTCCCTAAAGAGGCTTTTGTTTCTATCAGGCTAACTTCAAATGCAGAGAGACTTTTTTGCTGTTATTCCCTGACCCACACTTTTCTTTGCCCCTAGATTACAGCATTTATCTTAATTATCTTTAATGATCTAAAAGTAAGATGTCTAAGTTTCATCTAGAATTGATGGATAGAGACATGCATTTCCAAAGGGGATTAGTCCCAAGTAAATTAGTGATAGCCAAGAGAAAATTTTTCATTGTCATTTTCACGTTTAAAGCTATGAAAGGGAAGAGATACTACAAGATCCTAACCAGGCTAAATGCTGCTTTTCTTGCCATTTTGGTCTTTATTAGGATGATTAAAAGTAGGTTACTTCTCACATTGTCTTCCACTCAAATGCAGTTATGTTATAGTTAAAATAGTTATAAGAACTTCAGCATCCACAGAATCTTCAGAAAGTCGAAACATTTGATTGATGAAGCAAGATGAGACAAAGCAATCCCCTCCAACTCAATCTTGCCATAAAACTCTCCAAACATACAAACAAAAATCCAACTATATAAATAAAACAGCAGCCACAAAATCTTTTTCTCCCAGCACAGTTATCAGAAGATCATAGTTTTGTTGGACTTGATTGACTGTGTCCAAGTTCTAGTTGAATACCAGGGTATGTGGTATATACCATACATCACTATATACATATAGATAGATACATAAGTATAACCCATTATAAAAATATGTATACAGTTTTTTCTACATATTAAGGAGGGGCAAGAAGATGTTTAAATGTGGAAGAAACTAATGCTTAAACTGCTTTGAGCAAACTTGTATGCCTAATTTGGCATACTTGAAAACTGGAAATATGTAAAATCATAGTTATTTAGTAAGGCAAATTCAAATTAACTGTGTCCTCAAATTTGGAACTCTTTTGTGTAAAAGATGCAAAAAAGCCCACAGTTAAAGAGAAATGATCTTCAGACAGTGACTGCCAAGTAAGATGTGAATCCAAATACTTTGAATTTTGTTATACTCTTGTGTCATACTTTATAGACTATAAACTTGCTTAGCTGTGAACTGTTATACTTTATGTTAGAGTATTTAAAAAACATGGAAGATAATAAGATCTGCATAGATTACAAAAAGATTTTTCAACAAAATAAAAGGTCCTGAGGCCTTCTGATTGTCATCCTATTTCCCAGAACAATTAAGAGAAAACATGGTGTCTCAGATCAATCCTAAAGTGTGTGCATTTTCTTTCTCCTCTGGAGTTACAGGGCAGAGTTAAACTTGGAGCAAACCTATACTGGCATTTAGAAGAATACAGGGTGTGATAAAGTACTGAATAAGTGCCATACATTTTCTGAGTATTGAATCCTAAATTAAAGTGGGATGAGATGTTTTTTCAGTCCCGTAAAGCTTCTTGAGACCTAATTCCCATTGCTTGACTATCAGATGAGGCCAAAATCATACAGGTTTAAGAGACAATAATCAGAAAAGTTAATAACCTGATTATTAAAGTGTTGAGCTAAAAGGCAGTGCAATTCATAGGCAGAAATCAGTTGTTTGAATTAATGCAGTAGTAAGTTGAAGCAGAAGGTCTCCTACCAGAGGTTGCTTGCTCTTTGGCAACACTTTTTTCTGTTGCTTTACAATTTTTCACATTTTTGTGGCCAAGGGGCAGAAATAGAAAAGAGAGCAGAAGAAATGTCTTTAGTTCTGTTTTTGAACTGAATGCTATTCAGATAAAGGTATTGGCGCACTGCAAGAATGAAAACAAGAGAAGAATGAGTGCAGGGCTGAGGGTTGGACTCGATGATCCTTGCAGGTCCCTTCCAGCTCAGCACATTCTGTGATTCTGTGTGATTCTGTGAATGGCAGCCATTCAGATGTCAAAAAAGAAAATTAAAAAAATTTTAAATTAGTATACTGACAACAAGAATTTAAAGACTGTAGTTTCATAAATAACAATTGAAACCATTTGAAACTTAATATTCTGAATAGGTGGCAATGGTGATGCATATAACTGTGACTAATGCTGGTCAAAATTCTTCCCACCCATGAATTGATTGATAAAAGTGGATAAAATAATGCTGTCCAGTTTTTCCATAAAAACTTAGGAGGTCATGAAAAAAAATCTCAAAGCCAATCAAGTAGTGAAAAAATTGAGTTGTAAACCTAATATTTCTGAACCCTGCTCTGGGTTTCTTTATCAAGTTCTTTTTTTTGCAAGTACAGTTCAGTCATGTTAGGTCTTACAAACTACAAGTTATCTCTAACTTTGGTCAATGACTAGTCCCAGTACTGTAAAACACCATTAGAGGTGATGAGACACACAAAGTCCTAACTGCGAAGCAGTGTCATTCTCCTTTCTCATTTCAGTACATGTAGCAGTGCATATATATATATATATATATATATGCACAATAGTGGGTCCTTGTTTGTAATTCCTGCCTTTCATAACTCCTGATAATTTTGTCCTTTTTAACTTCATGTATAAAAATTCACAAGAAGTTCAGGTGATCACCTGTCTCTCTCTCCCTTTCTCTCTTGAAAGCTTGCCAAAATCCAACCACCACCTAGACTATTAGTGCATTATTCTGTATTTCTCTACCCCCATGCCAATTTTAAAATCCTTTTCATTTGTACCTTTTATAACTAATGGATGATACTTTGGGAAAAATTACAGTGACATTTGCAAAATGATGCTACTTTAAAAGACAGTGTTATTCGTCAATTGAACTTAGTGCAAAAATAAGCAATATATTTACAGGGAAAAAAAAAGCAGGCTAATGTATGCTCAGATTAACTTCATCAAAGGCACAAAATGACATAAGGTGATGCTTTTTATTCCTTTCAGGGAGGCAGAACTTTTACCAGGTTTCAACCTGGACTCAGGCTGCTGGTGCTGAAAGCTCATTCATCAAGCCATCATGACTGAGAAAAACACTTGGCAGTTCATTGACTTGAGTGGGTTGTTACATCCTGATGACTTTAATGAAACTTGGTCACCTGTTTACAGCTTGTGCATGAAACCTTTTCTGAACTAGGATCTTAAGATTACATTGAGAGGCTCTTTGTAGTTCGTAAGTCCAAATGAGATAGTCCAAAAGTAATTGAGTCTTCCGGTAGAACTTGCTGTTGCCTTTAATTTGTGCCTTTTTCCTCCTGTCGTTCACTGGTACAAAAAATGTATTTGTGGAGGACACACATTTAAAGGTACACATTTGGCAATTCTGACTTTAAATAGCTGTGAAGAGACATTTGCAAATTGTGATTAAAACCAATAAAGAAAAAATGATTGAACTTTGATTAAAGTTTCTTCAAAAGCTACTAAACTATGGAAACATTCTTCTAGGTTGCATTGTATTTCTCCCTCACCAGATCTGTCAGTGAATTCAAAGGAAACCTGCAATGCAGCTGGAGTTGGTATTGGCAAAGTTGCTACATAGTGGCATGAAGCGAGAGAAAGGGGCTGCGTATTCTGCAACCTTGTCTTGTAGTGGAGGACCTTGCACCATTCATAGTGCAAGTCAGTGGCAGTTTAGAAATTAATTTTCTAAACCTTTCACCAACCATTCAATATATTTGGGTTTTTCAAGTGGTTATTAAGGCATTGAACATGAAGATGGCAAACTTTGTAAAAATTTATAGCTGGTTTTCCTCAATGGTCTGTGATAAGGTAAATGTGCAGATTTATGCCATTCCTATGAAAAAGTCCAATAGAAAATGTTTTGTTTAAATTCAGAAGCAGCAGCAGAAAGATTTGGGGGTTGAAAGATTAGGTAATGAATAAGAGAAATAGATGCAGATGAAATATGACTTCCTATGCATGGTGTATTTCAGGGAATCATTAATTCACCTGAATATGACCATGAGTTATGTTCACAGTATTGCACTAGAATGTCTCAAAAAGGGTATTTAGATATACTTGTGAAGTTAAATATGGTAAGACCATAAAATATTGATTATTTAGCACACATAATGCAATACACTATCCAGACCTTATTTTCCATGAGGAAAAGAATGCAGTAATTAATCTTTCTGTGGCTTAGCTTTACTTCTGTTTATGTATTTTTAGGGCAGGAACATAAAAATATTTTCATTTAGGGATAATTCATAGCCATAACTGAATTACGAATGCTTAGTTTGTACAAATGCCTTTTATCACCACGTTTAAAAGAGGTCACGTTTTCCTCTTTCTTTTTGACAATAAAGAACAGAGACTGGTAGTAAAGCAGCACTTGGATTATAAAATCTAGTGACTAATTCTAGAATTCTGACCTTCTGAATTTCACTTACTTTTCACCAATGCTTATGTCATTAAGAATTAATTAGGTAGTCAATGAGGTGAATCTGCAAATCAAAGCTTGCACTCTGGATTTTTTTAATATTTTCTTTTACTTATAGAATTACAGAGGCAGTTAATGGTTATTTTGTTAGTTTGCTGAGGGTTTGTTGTCATAAAAAGTAGTTTTCTTACTGCAATCTCTTCCATAGTTTATATACTTCTAGGAAGAGATATCCTATTAAGTCAAAAATTACTGTACCAGACCTGAACATAATCCCATTATCTTGCTCTGCAAATGCAAAAGGACAACATGCGTAGTACAACACCAACAGAGATGAACTGAATTCCACACACATATATTCCAGATAGTCTAGAGAGGAGTGTTCCAGAGAATTGGCACACCTAGGAATGAAAGTATGTACCAAATGTGGGGGTTTTTTTATGTTGAAGCACTCACATTTAATAGCACAGTGTATTCTGATATGGAGTGGATATTTCTGTGATAATTCACATAATGTATAAGCGTGTGGCTAGAAAATGTTACATATCTTAATGCTTGATGTTTTGGGTAGAATTTCACATCTATTGAACTTATTTATTTACACAGATCACATTGACTTGGAAGCTGAAGATCCAGAATAATTCTCAGGATCTCTTTCTCTGTGGAGCAGTTGCACCTTCTGAGGCCTTAGCTTTCCTGAACAGACAGGCTTAGACTGGTTAACAGAAACAAGGTTGAAACAGAGCTAAGCTGTCCAGGTCTATTCCACCCCATCCCGGGGTTTGTACCTTCATGGACTCTAACAATGTGACTGCTTCCTGAGTCACATCTATGCCTATGCAGCAGTGTTTCTCAAACACTGCCAAGGCCAGTGTGGTGATACCTCATTTTGAAATATAGAAATAGGAATTGGGGTAGACAGGACCATTAAGAAGTCTGACAATATATAATTCTTGGCAGACATATGTCTGACCTCTTCCTAAAGTCTTGCAATGGCAGAGGCTCCACCAGTCTCCACAGCCCTTTATTTCAGCCTTGAGCCATTTTTAACATTATAGAGTTTTTCATAATGTCTGGTTTAAGTCCTCCTTTTTTCATTTTAATCCTATTATTTTACATCATGTACACCTTATTTTTTTCCTGTTTACACTAGCCTTTTATACCTGAAGATTCGTATTATGGCTCACATCTGCTTATTTTCTTCCACAAATAAATGTTCTCAGTTCTTGCAGTCTCTCTTAATAGAATAAGTTTCCAAATCTTGCATCATTGTTATGGTTGTCCCACAGAGTCTTGTATCTCCCCAATATTTCTTGAACTATGCACTGCAAAACCGATATCTCACTGTTACCAGTGCTGACTTCTATTTGCACTGTTGACAGGCATCAGTAGAGCAGAAGGACTGCATCAAGGCACTTGTGTTGATATGTAGAAACCTGTTTCCATTTATACATACCGGTATATTTCTTGACTTTTTCACAATAGCACAGAATTTCTGGCTTGCATTTACCTTGTGATGTGCTACAACCTATGAACCCTTTTCTGAAAAGCTGCTATCAGCTGTCTCTTCTCCCTCTTCTGGGTGCAGATCATTATCTTCTTCTGTGTCTTTGTCTCAATTTCTTTCATGAAATTTCTCCAGTTTCTAAATAAGTTTTTGAATTTCAGTGCTGTCTTTTAGTGTTCTTACTACAGCCACAAGGTTTGTGTGAGCAGCAGGTCACAAAAGTATTTAAGTTCCAAAACATTACTGGAATTATGAAGTCATATTGGGTTCAGAAGAGCTCCCTGTGAGGCTCCACTCTTCCACTATGGGAATACAGCAGGTTATGATTCTCTTGAGTGAGGTTTTTTGAACAGTTTTGTAACCACTTTACAGTAATTTTGCAGTGTCTTTGCTGAGTTTACCTACGAGGAAGCCCTATTAAAATTTGTCGAATACTTATTAAAATCAATACACAGAGCACTGACTACTTTTCCCCATCCACATGCACTGTTTTCCTTTCACAGAAGGAAATTAGTCTGACATGATTTATTCTTAATAACTCTATTCTAGCTGCTAGTTATTTCCTTTTTGTCTTCCAGATAGTTTGGTTGATTATTAATTCTGAGGTTTTTCTGCAGTTAAATTAACTCACCTGTACTTTTTTGTCTTCTCTTTTCATGGGCAGTGTTGTGGGACTACATCATTCTGATATGAGGAGTAAGATATATATGGATGCTGCTATTATGGGTGGAACTACAGCTGGATAAGCCATCCAGCCCTGACAAATGTTGGCATTGCTGCCTTCAGCCCCTCAGCGAAGATTCAAGACATTGCAACTGCATCAGCTGACTTATGTCCCATCAATACACTCCTGTGGGATTCAAAGGATCTGTATTCCACAGGGGAGACACTTCAGAAATATTACTCTGCAGTTGAAGGGAAAGATCCAGATTTTGGAGGTTTATTTCTTTTATATCCTGGGCATAGTGGACAGCAGTGTGTTGGAGAGGGTGCAGGACAAGAACCTAACTTTAAGTAGCAGAGCAAAAGCTTTTAAGGACTCCTTATTCTCCACGTCTTGAAAAGAGCCAGAAGTGACTTGTTTTAAGGGAAGTAAAATATCAGAATAAAGCATAAAATTAAAAAAAAAATTTATGAGCAGTTCAAAAATGTAGCTATTTTAATGATACCTTTGCCCCCACACCACTGAAAGTCCGAAGGGACTTAGGGAAGGTGTACTCCTGCTGTGTTTTGTGAGCAGGTTTGAAAGAGAGGATGAGTAAGAGCAATTTCCTCTCTCCCCTGCTCTCATCTCCTTTCTTTCTCTCCCTTCTATCAGGCAAGCACTACTGCCACAGTCATGGAAGCTTTTAAACTTTTTTGGGCCAGCTCCAGTTGTGACCTGCCGTAGATTTGCAGTGGCACATTCCACTGACCATTCATGTGTAACCTGAAAGCTGAGAGCTGTTTCACCATTCCCAGCTGAGATTTCAGAGTTCTGCACTGGGAGTTCTCTTCTGGCTTCTTACACCACTCACGATGTATTGGAACAGTGCAGTTCCTACTCACACATTGGGCAGGCCATTTGACTAGGGCACAGATACCAGGTGGGGATGAGTAGTTTGCCTATTACTGTTGTATTTGCTTCAGGAAAAAAATCATCTGTTAACTCTTTTTGCCCAGTAACATCACTCATTGCAGTTCCTACTCCTTGTTGTAACCATAGGAAACACTTGGGAAAAAAGTAAACTGAAAAGAGCTGGAAGCTGTGAACAGCTATGGCTGACAAACTTCTTCTGGTGTGACAGTTACAGGAATACACTTCAGGATTATTTGAGATGTCATCAGATGCTTGTAATAATAATGTCAGAGAAACAGGTTTCTGTGCATTGGTGACAATCCTCTGTCATTCTGTACATTTTGTACCACCAAGAAAAGATCAAAGTTTCCAAAGCATGGGGACCTAATTTACCATGGCTTCCAATTCAACCCGACCTACCTAGAGCTGATGCCACTGACAAAAATATGAGCTGTGTCACTGTCTAGAAATGCCTTTAAAATTGTGCCTTAGCATGCCTATTGTGATATTAGCAGGTATCTTTAGACAACTTTCGAAATCATTCTTGGGTGGGTCAATATCAGTAGGACATCATCTGCATGAGACATCTACCCTGTGTGGGCCCAAGGTAAGATGTTATGGTATTCCCTATGCTGCCCTGGTGTTAATTCTTGCTCCAATCTAATAATTCCCAGAGATGCTGTGCAAATGCTTGTCTGTTTCTGTAGTTCTGGCATTTTTCTGAATAGCAATTTTAATGATTTAGGCTTGGGAAGCATACCTAACTCATCCACGTACAGGAAAGCACATGTGGATGCTTTGAAAGAAAGTAATTTTGCATGCATTCCTGTTTCTGTTTTTCTCTTCTTCTGTTGCTTGCTTCTTTATGGCTTGCTGGAAAGCTATTCAGTGGAGACTCACTGACTCTGAAACTCGCTGATTGGATTTGAAGAGTATAAAGGGGAAGGATGTAACACTGATAAAAAGTAGGGCAAAAGAGTAACACCAATAGTAGTTTGTAAGCAGGGAAGTCAGGAAGGTGCAGCAGGAGCCATGTGCATTCTCTTGTTCCAAGGTGATAATGGAGCCAGTAAAGATAAACATTTGGGTTGAGGAAAGAATATTTCCTCTGATTCCTGCTGCCAGGTGGAAAAAAGAGCAAAACTGTGAGTTACACTGTCAACACCAGGTCACCAGCAGCCAATGGTGTTATTTAGTCTGCAATTATGGTTATGTATGTTCATAGAAAAAGAGCAGGGGGAGCAAAAAGAAAAGATAGAGATGACAAGGAGATACCAGAAGTAGGAAGAAGATGACAACAGCTATTTAAGATAGGGATGGTTAACAAATGCCATGAGGACTGGGAACGCGTGAAGTGGGACATTTAAGTGGAGCATGGGGAATGGAAAGCATTTCATTTGGCCAGTGAAGACTGGTTGGCAGGTCAGCCCACCTGAAGATATTCCTCTGTGTGTGTGTTGTGAAGAGAGTGGAGGTGCAGGCTCAGGTTGGGTCTCTCAATGCTTATCAGGTCCCCAGATTATTAATTGCATACAAATGTGGCCTTTGAGAAAATGTGTTTGCCAGTTAATCTCTAAGGCATAATTTCAGTGTTTTGACATTTGAATTATGAGAAAACATGGTGATCTGGTTCTTCAATTCTAGCAAACACTCATTGACTCCATTTGTATTCACCATGAGTCTATGGAACCAAAGTCAATCCTGGGGCCATTTCATGGACCTCAGGAGTTTTGTCACTTTTTTTTTTTTTAAATGGGTAATATGTTGATAATCTTCTCAATTTAATACCCAACCTCTGATTCTGCAGCTGATTCACATGCAGAGATGACTAACACTGTGGATAATGGACATCAGGTGTGTTCTAAGCAATGTGAAGCAAAAAGTAAAGATTGTACAGGATTTTCTTTTCTTAGTAAGCAAGATTTTTTCAGTAATCATCTAAACAGAGGTGCTATTCATTTTCTGTCTCTGCAGAAAAGTGTTAACATAGTAATGCTTTGTGATCATGTGTTAGTTATTAGGTTCATAATAAGTATAATACTGTCTTAGTTGTAATGTCCATTAATACAGCAGAAAAATACAGTATGTTAATGCGTGTTCCTTCAAGATTAGCTACAGAAAGTGAAAATGCATTTCTGTGCTAATACGGATCTATTAAACCCGTAACATTTGAGCATGGAAAAGGAATAATTTTAACAGGTTTGTTCCATTAATGGCTATTTGTTTAAGAGGGCTTAGTATCATACATTTTCTGACAGCACACTCAGAATTTTTTTCCTGTGGACACGTCTGTTTCTTTGACAGGTTGTGTTACTGTAAGTCACAGGGTTTTTCATGTTATCTTGAGGATTTTCTTACAAATTATACATGCAGAGTGCTTTGAATATGTATTGGAATTTTACACTGAATACAAACTTGCTGGTATACCTCAATAGTTCAGTACAGGTCATGGTCCAGATTTCCTTTCCCTTCCTAAAACTTACATTCCCACAACACAGGACAAAATATCGCAGCTATTGCTTCTCCTTCACCCTATTTTTCTCTCAACAGCTTGCCCCCAAATCACAAAGAACTTCATCTCACTCTCTTTTTTTGAACTGGGTATTGAAGCAGAAGCTGTTTTGAGCTTTCTCTATACAGCTTGATCCATTTTTGTGCTGCTCTGGCTACTCCCTTTAGAAGAGCTGCTTTTTGGTACTGCAGCCCTGGATGGACATTTGAGCTGAAACAGTGCACGCTACCACAGAAAAGGAATTTTTTTGGTGTAGTATTTTAAAACCGCACTAACTGGAGAAAGAGGGTGCAAGCCCATTCAATTCCCTGCACTTCCCTTGATGCCCCTGAGGGGGCAGAGGAGATGGTTAAGCTGCCAGAGAAGTAAGACCAGTTCCTGTCTCTTTGGTCTCTTAAAGCATTGAGAAAAGAGAGCCGAAGTTGATGTCTTTTAGGAATCACATATGGTTCCCACTGATGAAGCTCTTCGGGATCTTTTTTTGATCCCTGTCAGTATGAACCACAGAGTCTGTGATGTTTACAGTTATTTGCTCTTGGAAACTGTGCATGTGAGAAGTTAACACACTTTGCCATATCCTGTAGTAAGTTCATATCAGTTCTTTCCAAAAGATTGATTCCTGCTTACTGTGGCACAGTTCATCAAAACCTTAATACAGAGGTGAATGGATGGTAGTCTCTTTTTCATCCAAAGAATTGTAAGCCTGCATTTGGCTAGCAGTTATGCTTGTTGGATGAAGCATGACTGTTCAGTATTCAGTTTGTTTGCCATTGCCAGCAAACAATACGCTGGCAAGTGTTTACACTTTTCCTTCTCGTGCTATACAAAACTAAGCACGGGTAATGGGTGTCCAGAGGGTTTATGCTAATTCCTGTATAGACCTAGATGTAAAAGTTTAAAAGGAGAGCAAGTCATTTGAGGTCATGCTGTTATCATGTTTCACGTTCTCTGCACTGGTTAGATTTCGCCTAACATTGTTTAAAGTTACTGAAGAACATTTGCAGCTGACTTCTTCCCTTTACATCTCTCTCTTTTGTTTTCCCATTTAGATTTGTCTATCTTACTGGTGATGTTAAAGGGAAATAACCAGGTAGGCATAATTTTCCCACGCAGAAAAGTAGTGAAGAGCCTGAGAATGCAACGGGATTTGGCTTCTGAGCACATTCCTTAGTTCTTTTGTAAGCCTCTGTCTATATTAATGTATTGCTGCACTTTGCAGAATAATATACTCACACGGGCTTCATAGTCAGCTTTCCCTCTTCATTCTGAGGACCAACATGTTAGTTTTTCAACAGCTGTAATCAGGAAAATAAGAGCTTTAGAGTTTGCTTCAAACCCTGTATCTCTTAGGCAATCTGCTGCTAGAAAGCTACTCACAGAGTTAGCATGAAACTATTCTAATTCTGTATTAATTGCTGTAATTAGTTTTTTTGCGTCATGATCAGATCAAGGAAGCCTAGAGAGAGGAAAAAAAGAACCCTCTTTATCCACAACTCTCCTAAAATGAGGCTTAGTATTGCCATCAAAGGCAATGCAAGTCAGACCTTCCCAGCTGGCAAAAACCCTCTTCTTCAGAGATGTCCGGGGCAGCTTGGTTCCAGTTGAGCTGGAGTCATTCTCAGCATGCTGTCCTACATGTAGGCTTTTTGATTAATTTTGTCCCTTTGAGGTCTTTTTGGTTTCCCTGGTTTGCTTAGATCTCTCAGTTTTGGAGGTTTTTTTTGATCTTTACTACTTACAGGCAGACTCACAATTTCCTTACATGATCCCATATATGCACAAGATACCTGTGAAGAATGATACCCCCTCAGGTTTCTCCTGACCAGTTTTGAGTTGGAAAATGACTGTTCACAAAAGCACCTGGTTACAATCTGGGGGAAGTTCCCAGTCTGAGTCTTAGGCTTATATCATTCCCTGTGATGCAGGATGAGCATTCATTTATAGTGCTCTTTCCCTTTACACAGCTGTTGTTTGCTATTTCCCTGTTATTAAATACTTGCACAAGGAAAGAAATATAAAAATGCTGATACTTGCCATTAACTATTTTTGATGCAACAACTAAGTCTGCCAACTGCATGAAGTGAATGCATTTTGTTAAGCACATCAAAAATACATTTGTAAGAAAAGGCTCATTGGGTCAGATAAGAAGAACACAGAGTACAGTGGTAGCAAAGTACCTTGGTTTCCCATCCATTAAATGTGTTTTTCTTTCTTTGGTCCTTTGTGTGTTTGAATTATTTAGACTGTAAACTTTTTATAATGGGAACTACCTCTTAATCACAACTTGTTTGTACAATGGCCGTCCATCAGCCAGCCATCAGCAGAGAATTCCTTCCCACCTACTCATTTCTCTTGTAGCTCACCCCTTTCTTAGCTGGTATGCTCACCTGGATGTGGCGTCTTCTACATGGCAGCCTTTCTACATCCTGTTTCTTTCCATTCTTTCTCTCTCCTCCTACATGACCTTCTCCAGATGGTACATCTATAGGGAAAGGAACAGATTTAGAAATGGTTGGTTTTCTTTCAATGGGAATTAAGCTGCATTAGCTCCTCGCCAATGCTTTAATTTGGGAGCAGGCTAATCTGCTAGACCTGGGCAAGAAACCATGTTTCTATTCAACAAGAGCTTTGAAAATGTAAACATTTTCTTAATTTGGATGAAATGTTAACATCTCGGGAATGTTTGCAAAGTCCAAATCCAAGGAGCTGTGAGATGCGGGGGACAGGCTGGACTTACACTATCAAAACCCCCATGCTTTTTAGAGTGCCAGAATGCTTCTGCCTCCTAGATTCACTTTTTTTTTTTTTAATAAAATGAAACAAATTCAATTTCTACCCCCCAGATTGCCTTGATTTTTTTTTTTGTAAAGTAAAACACATTCATTGGAAACAGCTTGAAGAAGCAAGGTGAATTTGACTGAGCATCCAGATTTTGACTGAGCATGTCCAGATCGTCCAGATCCTCTTATGCTTTTATTTTTATTTTTTTAAAATTTTATTTTATTTATTATGTTTGTTAGGACTATTCCTTTATGTTCAGGAAAGTTGAGGTGTGAGATGAAGGAGGGAAATGCAGTGGTGTACTGCTCACTATTCCACTCACCTCATCTCATAAAATCTCAGGTTTTCTTTCTGATTTCAGGAAGAAAGGGAAGACTGGGCAATATGGCTCCAAAAAGGTTTAATTTCCCATTAAGCTACATGTTTCCCAGGCGCACAAAAGAATTAATATTGTTGATGGTACATGTGACAGAGCAGAAAATGAAACTTGAAGGACCGTAGTGTTCTTTTTTTCAGCAGATCTGGAAGGAGTGACATTCTCAAAAATCTCAAATTTTCCTTTTCTCAAGTAAGTGACCATCTTTCACAGCAGGTGCTACTTCCCTCTGACCAATTTCCTCTGGCCCTTCTCACCAGAATGGTATCAATACCTAGTGTTAATTGTTCTTAAATATATTTTTAATTTTTTCTCTACATATCTATACATGTTATGGACCTCTATGGGAAATTTACTTTAGCAAGGACTATGGGATTGGGCTATTAAATATTAATGAGCAATAAATTTCAGATCACCCAAATTATAGAAATACCATTCCCAGCCATGTGACCATCCCTTCTCTCTTGCTCTGCTTTTTTGGAAGTTGAGGAATATGATCTTTTGCATGTTAATTTGTGATGATACCCTCAGTCATTCTTTGAACACTGAATTTTATTACTTAGGTTTCCACATTAGAAGAGTTCAGTTTCTCTGTTGGGTTTTCCATACCACAGGATTTGTGATGTAGTAGGAAGCCATTAGAATTATTTTACCACCTAGTACAATATGTGTAGGAGATATAGCTCCTAAGAATGTGTTTCACAGCTCATTCATGCATGGAGATGTTATGAAACTCAAACATGTTTCTAATTCTAAGAAATTATACAAATAAGTTTTCAAGAAGATTGTTTTATGAATACATGTGCTATACTCAGTGTTTTTAAAGAGTAGAAAATCATGTAAATGACAGTTCCAGAAACTGTAGATTTATGACTTTTTTTAACTTTCCGATTATGTTGGCGATGACTAAAAAAAATAAAATTTTGTAATTTTGTGGAGAGAATAATGTACTTTTTTATTAAAATAGAAATGACACACTGCTGCATATCTAACTTGATTTAGTGTTTTTATTAGTTATAGAACTGTTTTAATACCTCACTAACTATTGCTTTCTCCCTTAAGATTTTCATTGTTCTCATACCCTAGAAACAAATTGATAATTCTGAAAAAAATAAAGTATTTCTTGGTTGTTTGCTAACAGCAAAATAGCAATCAGTCACCACAGGGTTACTACAATGGGCATCATTATATCTGGATCCTTATCAATTTCACTATATGGGTAAGTATTATTGCTGCATACCGGAACTCCTTTGGTGTTATTGCTTAATTTTAATTGTGATTGTAAAATGTGAAAAATGTGGATATTTAAACCACAATTAAACACCTGCTATACTTGTTGTGCATTGGCATTTAAAGATATATTGAGTATTTAAAATCTGCTGAATCAGATATTACATTGAGAAGGGAAATAAAAAATAAAAAAACAGGGATTGGTTTGAAAGCAAATGTTTGCTTAAGGAAACAGTTGCCGGGAAATTTAATTTAGCCCAATACGTGATGCAGCATCTAAACCTTAAAACATTTTGAAGAGTAAATTTTGATATCGTGCTGTTTCTCATGCAGCTTCAGAGAAGCTGCCAGCCCCTTGCAGCTTCCAAGAATCCCACTGTCCTGTGTATGTCCCTCTGACATCCTGCAAATGGAAACTCCTGCGCTGGAAAACACCTGCCCAGCATTAACAAGATGTAAATGGCAGAAACAGCAGAATGTCAAGTTGCAGAGACACAAAGAAATGAAGGTTTTGTAGAAAAAGCCACTGCTGACTACTCTCAAATTCTTAATTTCATTCAAGAGTGAAAACATTTCTAAATTGCTTCTGATTCTGTGGTGAGGAGCCCAGAAAAACACGTGATATTTGTTAGGCATGTGAGTAATCTGAATGAGTTAGAGCTCAGCACATGTTGATGTGCTTTGCTGCCTTGGATCTGTTAGTGGCGTAAGGTGGTTTAAATCTAGCAGACATAAAGAGAGGCAGCAGCTCTCAGTACAATTAAATCTGCAAGCAGCCTGTGCTGCACAGCCTGGCTTATGCACCTTTCCACATCTTCTTTCTTCCCCTTCCATGAGTATAGGTTGGAAAAATTGTTTGGTCTGAAAAATGACAGATTTATTCTCTCGGTAAAGTCTGTTTTACTAATATTTGATGGAAAGTGTTTACGAGCATTCAAAAATTAACAGTATTTTAAATGTTAATTTTTGTCTATTGCTGTTTCATGTTTATTTAGCCACTTTTCACTCAGAAAAAAAATCATGATATCAACCCTTCCATCTTTGAACATATGGTAGAAAGGGTTTTCTGTGCCTTCAACTAGTTCTTGCCCATTTCAGAAGATTACTGGGTCAGTCTTTCCCTTCATGATTTATGATCTAGTCAGGTAAGGACCTAGAACCAAATGCCTCCCCTGTGCCAAACCAGCAGCTCTAGGAGAAAAACTGTTCCTCTGTTTAGGAAAGATAACACCAGTATTTTTCTTCTACTGTAGAAGAAATCTTGGTGTTTGTTAGTGGTCTGCTAATAGGTATCCTTGGTTTTCAGAGGTTTTGCATTGATTCAAGTTTGTGTTTCCTGCAATCTAGGCTCCTGGGAGGATTCCCTGACTTCTTGCCTCTGTACTTCTATCGAGTTTGCATTGAACTTTGAAACTGATTCAACATGATCGGCTGTCAGCCTCCTACTATACACTGGATGATCAAAATACCTCTCTTCCCCTTCCTGGGAGAGTAGGGTTCCCAAGGGCACTTCGTGGTCCTTATCTTTTCCTGCTTGCTAGCTTGAAATCAGTGATATCTGATTAATAGTTGTGGAAAAGCCAACACTGTTTTGATAACTAATGCATGTAATAAATTGGCAAGTTCTGTTTTTCAATTTTTTTTGCCAAATTACTACCTCAGTTTGGAAGTAGAGTACCCCCATAACTCCTTTCTGCAGAGGCCAAACAACTCCTCAAATGCTTTACCACAAATAAATCATTTAAGTATCTTCTTCTTGTCTTATAGCATGTTTTGGATACTAGCACACTTTCCTGTCAATCTTCAGTAATGGCTTGTGTCAGGTGGAACCTCCTGGGAAAGAAACGGGTTTATCTTGAAAAGTTTGTGAGAGCATCTCCTATATCTCCAATGTGTGTCATAGAGAGGGATTATTAAATATAGAACAAATAACAGACAACTGTATTACTGGGCTTTAATTCCGTTGAGGGGTTCCACTTTTCAAAAGTGGATTCAGTGCTCATGAAAGCTGTCAGGTTGAGGTCGTTTGAAGCCAAAATGGTGTTTTAACCCACAGATCAGGTGTGATATTGGCAAGAAGTGTGCAGGCACTCCAATGCTGTCCTGCCCTGCAGCACCTGGGTTTGTGCTTTAACCAGTCCATACAAAGGAAATAGAAGGACAGGTTCAGGAGGCACAATGAAGTTTAGTGCAACTAATCCAAAGTGAGCTCTGAGAAGGCTGGTACCTCCACATGCATCGGTGATGTGTACAAAGGCATTAGCTGGGTCCCAAAGCATGGTGAGCCTCCCTGGGGCTGTGCTGATGTGTGTACACAACCTCTCAGCATTGGGCAGGCACTGCACTGCAGGGGGAATAAACCCAGGGCAGTGAAGTCTCTAAACCCCACAGGCAAAATGGTCTGACTCACAGGACTTATCTCTGTGATAGGTTAACCCATAGGGAGTCTCATATCCCTCAGGCTCAGCAAGGTGTGTGGCATATTAAGGCTTACATTTTAAGCCTACACCTTTATAGCACAAGGCCTATCAATTAATTTACCTACTCTTGTGTCAACTTTGGCAGCTTTATAAATTGGAAAAAGAGATTCATGATCTAAATCCAGCTTCTCACTCTGTGATGCATTGATGCCTGTAATTCCTCATAGAAAATATCTTTCCTGAAGTCTGCAATGTGTTATAATCTCTAATTATGAATATGTTACAGAATTTGTTCATCTCAAGATGCACTTGTGCATCTGTTATTTATGCACTATACATTAAACTTTACATATAGCTTTAGAAATATTTCTGCAGATGTGCACTTGTGCTTAAAAGACCATAGAAAAGGATATGTTAAGCTATGTGACGAAGTCCTCGGGTATGGATTATAAAGCGCTGGAAAGAGCACCATCTTTTCCCCTCAGCAGAGTTGTAACTACAGGTAGACAACCTCAGCTGAAATTATGGGGCAGAAGAGCATCTCAGAACCACAGCTACAGGTGATGTTGCAGTCTACCTTCACCTGCACCCGTCTGTCTGTCTGCTTCACAGGCAGTCTGTCGGCTGGGTATTTCTACTGTCGGGCACTGTGGGGCTGGCAGGTGTTCCTGCCTACCCTGGAGCCCAGGAACAGACAGTTTATTGTCTGGGTCTTCATGGCAGACAAGCCTGGTATCAAGGGCATCCTCAGGCCACCCTTTGAAGATGATATAGCAAGAAGTCAGTGTGTTTGTGAGGGCAAGGAAGTCTGGCACTGAGCAAGAGAGACCATAAACTTATTAGGGAGTCTGAACTTTATGTTTAAATAGCACATAATGCAGTGGGGACTGGTCCTTGCCTGGCACTTTTAATTGCTGCTGTAATAATAATACAAAAAACAGAGCCACTGTTCTGTACACAGCCATATAAAAAATGATAAATTGTTATTCTTCTTGTTTTCCTATTGTAAAATAATGCTGTCAGTATGGAATTTATTTAACTGGAAGATAAGTCCTCAAATGATTACTTTAGAATCTGAAGGGGAAAAAAATGCAATTCAGTACTAGCCACTACAAGAAAATTAGAATTAAAGATAATGTAACTTAAACAAACAAACAAACAAACAAACAAATATCAGAGGGCCAATAAATGCATGATGTACAAAAATACACTTATCTTTGAGCACACCCCAAGGTCTCCTCTGGGCCCTGGTTCCAGTCAGTCCCAGAAGGACATAAATGCCACCTGAAAGCTGTGACTGCTTCAGGACCTAATGCCTTTTTAATAGTACTTTGCTGAAATGGAAGCATTATCCAGTAGGTTTTGATAAGGGAGATGCTACCAGACTTTTTTGTATGTTAACCTTCCTTGTGCAAGCTAACTAAAGATGCACATGATTCACAGAGATGAACCCTGGAAGACTGTGTCTTTGGAAGGTACTGAGGTTCCTTCGTTCTTACTGCAAGTTAATGAGGACGCTGTGCCAGAATGGAATAAAAATCTGTTGTGTTGTGTTGGTTTTGGGTTTGGTTTTTTTAACTCTCCATGCGTGGACTTCTGTACTTTACAAACAAAAGCTTTTTCTCCATGGAGAGCAGACACCGACATATCTATACAATGTGCCCCAGCATCACCTCAAACAGATATTTTCTTGTTAATCTGGAAAATAGCAGTGTACTACAACTTCAGTGCTCTATGTTTTCTTTTCACTGTACCACACTGTTTTGCTTTTCATATTGTTTATGTTATGCTTGGTAATAGAAGTACCTGAAATATTTGACAAGTGAAAGAAAAAAGTATTCATTGCTTTGCCTTGAAACACCATATCTTTATGGAATCATAGAAGCTGGAGATTGTAAAGGCCTTTTGGGTCATTGGAGCCACCCATGTACTGAAGCTGGATTGACACTCTTTTCTTTTCCTGTGAAAGCTGCTTGTGATATGGTGGTGCAAGGAAATTTGCACTTTAATAGAACACATTTTCATAAAGGCTCAACCTGATTTTGTCTCTGTTTATGGTCCAGATATATACAGTGCTATACAGGCCATATGAAATTACAGCAAGAAGTTGTGAATGATGTAGGAAATGAAAAATTTGTCACAAAGAGCTAGGATGTAGCAAGCTGTGTTGCACTCTACCTTTTGATATTAAACTCAGATATAGCCAGGCAAGGAAACTGGACTGAAAGATTTCAAGCAAATACAAACTCCACAGAATAAAACTGAGGAAAACAAAAAGACTAACTTAAAAAAAGAAAGGTTTTAGCATATCCTGAAAGTGTTTATTCTCTTCTATTAAAAAAACCCCAAACACTACCCAGCTGAAGGGAGCATTTCTAAATGTGTGTTTGTCCCACATCAAGACAAACTGAAAGGGCTTCTGACAGTTCTGGGAAGTGCTAGGGCATTCATACCAGAGGAAGCTGTTTGGTTTTTGTTGGATTTTTGGTTTGATTTTGTTTGTTTTCCCCTGCAAGTGGGGTGGAATTGCTCATTCTAGGGCTGGTAAGTAGCATACACAGAATTTAATAGTAGTACACATAACAAATCTTCTTACGACAGGTGGCCTCTCAAAATAAAATCAGGTAAAAGATAGGTAATGCTTAGCCCATCATTACTGCAGCTATTCTGACCTTGTTTGCTTCCACCCATTGCCTAAGTATTCTATATCATACTGTTTTGGGGAAATGGCAAATGTTAGAAATTTCTATAATTTCTGTAATTCAATCCTTCTACCTTCCGTTTGGGCATATAGATTTCATAATTGCTTGTAGAACTCTTAAAATTTCTTTTTTCTGGTGATGAGAAATGCAGAGACTCCTCCTGAGGCCAAGTCCATGCAGCACATAAGAAGGTATATATCTCTCACTTTTTAAAGCTGCGTGTGTTCTTCAACGCCTTGCAGAGTTAGATCCTTAATCATCACCACCATCAATAGCTACTGCTTACCCTCACTCCTTGTGAAATGTAACTTTTTAAACATGCAGCCCTGGGATTTTGTGCTGGTCAGAAAGCATCCATGATGAGCAATGTTCCCTGGTCTCTGCATACATATTGCTTAATATCACTGCAGTAGCTCCGATGCTTAATGCTTTTGCCAGTGAGCACCTGCATCGTACATGTGGGATTCTAATCTTCACATGCGAGATGGCCTCGAATAATTTCTGTTGGTTTTATAGGCAATTCTGTGGTGATCAAACTACTGTAAAGAGAGACCTGCGCCAACCTATAATTTCCCCCCTTTTCAAACATATAATCTAAGGTTTCCCTTGTGGGTGGCCCTTCTTTCTTTTGTGCCATGCTAATTTCTTCATAGGTGGTACCTGACAAGTCCTTTTTTACCCTTAGAGTTTTTTGTTCAGATTCCATTCACTTCAAAATATCATTACCATTGCAAACAAGGAAAATGTGTTTATCAGAAACTGCAAACTCCTTTAGGGCCTCATAGGATTAATCACGGTTATAAAGTTTTATTAAACACAATTTTTGTTTAATGACAAGCTCCACCAGTCCTTCCCATTCCAAACCAATCCTGTCCTAAGGGTGTATCTAGCACAGCAGATTGTTTTCAACAGACTCTCAAGACAATCCCTATTACTTTGTCATGCACAGAGATATTTTTCTTCCTGGATAATTTGAACTTCCTTAAAAATCACATCTGTTTCATACTTTATTTATTTGTAATTTAAATCCTTAAATTGAATCTTTCATTACTAACATCTGGGCTTGAAATGCAGCCCACTTGAAAAAATACAAATTTTATTTTATTTGTAGTTACCCCCCTTCACTCAGTAGCAGTGGTACAAACATTCCCTGGCCAGAGGCAAAACAGCCGGGTATCTTAAAGCTGTGATGCCGTACCACGTGTAATATGGCTCACTTGAATGTCCCTGAAGTGACTGGCAATTTGCCCAGAATTAGACTGAATGCAAGTAATAAGCTGTAGAAATTCCACAATATTGACAATTAGATATCTCTATACAGCAGCAGCTGTGTATTGTTCTCATGGTATATTCCTCTCAAAGCACCTCCTAAAAAAAGGGGGGGAAAAAAACATGGCAGAAGGTTGCAGGCAGCAGAAAGGTAATATACATTGTATGAAATATCTCAAATTCAGATTAATAGGAATGTTTCTATTAGCACAGTTTTCTACATTAGAAATAATGGCTAAAGCAGAATGCTGAGGAATTTTCAGTTTATAAGACCACATCTGTACTGCAAAATTGCTGTATTTTAAACACTTTTTTTTTTTTTTTTCCTGAGAAAGATACTTACCCAGTCTTTCCTTTCATCATGAAAAGGAGGAAGTGTGAGTATGGGCTCACCTTTAGATGCTACTTGAGAAAAAGCTTTGCAAGTCCTTTTGAAAATTGCCCGCAAAACAAAAAGAGACATTAGTCTCCTGCACAATGGGGTCACCACGATGTATAGCAATATGGTTCACAACAGAGAAGTAGGGTTAGAAGAAAAGGTTTATTTTTTTACCTGATTTGAGAAAATTCAGATAGCTTTGAGGGACTTGCTAGAATAAATACATTTATTTCTTATCAATTCTCAATTCCCTCTTGTTTCAAAGTTTATTTGTCACTCTTTCTACAGAAAATGTGGAAAATTAATTCATTGAACATTTATTTTATTTTACTCACAAGAAGCAGCTGCCCACAGTGATCGGATTCAAATTTTATTTTTTAAACCATACTTTTGAAGTTTGCATTATGAGCTATTCATCTTTGATATTTTGCCCAGTGGATATCAATGAAACTTGTTTCTGTCGGCTACTAAGCTTGTCAAACTTTGGTTTTGGTATCTGCCTTTGTTGTAGTAGAAATGATCATTTTTTTAAAATAAGCTGCTGTTTGGTTGTTTTTGTTTGTTTTTAGTTGTTTTTGGTTTTTGTTTTTGTTTTTTTTTTTTTCAGAAGTACCATAAAACTGAGGGAACAATAAGATGTCAAGTTTTATATTGCAGATGCTAATTTATCAAGCTAATTACCAACAAAACGCAACTAAATTGCTGATAATCTTGAGACTGATTAATTCAGCAACAGAGATATTGATGAGTATTTAAAGGTTAGGAATAGGAGCATTATGATGCAGGATCCCTTTCCTTCTTTGGTGCTTACCACAGAAGAATTATCTCGGCACTGCACGGCATGCACAACATTTTGACAGATACGTGTGCTGTATGCCAAACAAATTGCTGGAGAAAGGAAAGGCCAGTTTGTGCATTTCTCCACCTGATGTGACCATGCTGAATATTGCTAAAATAGAGGGAAAGGTTTTGCATGGCATTGTGTGTTCAAGTTTCCCTGTCCTGGCATCTGTCACCCCAGCTCCTGACATTTTCATTTCCTCTTCTATGTTACCTGCCTTGATGCAACTTTCCTGCCTTTCTCCCTCTCTCCCCTGGAAAAAAACCACAAACTATTCCAGAAATGCAAACACAATAAGACATCCTTACTCATGGTCTTTTCCAGCTGTAGGGGAATTGTAAGTTGTGCCTGAATCCATCTGTCCTTTGGTCAGAGGTAACTTTTCCTCTCTGGGCAGTGGGAAGTGTGTTTCTTACGGCCTTTATCTGAGTTCTGCCTCCTCTCCTCTGGGTGCTGAGACTGCTGAGTCAGTGCTGAATGAGGTAAGTCATGATGCCCATTTCTTGGAACTGTACACTGGACTGAAATGTCTTGAAATGGCATTTCTTGAGCCCTTCTCCTGCCAGCAGCACATCAGGTCCCTTTGGTGCCGAATGTACTCCAATAAAGGAGGTTAAAAAGCCTGTTCATTAATTGACTCCAGCACTGACTGAGTCCCTTTTATAACCTGTGTTATCAGCAGAAGTACAAGCGTGGTGTGGTAAGAAATGTGATTACGGACGAGATTTCCTGGGAGAGGAATTAGCTGGCTCTGGTGGCGATCTCTGTTGTAATGAGCACACTGCCATCTTTATGAATGCAGTTATAGATGTACTCCCACAGCCCTGCAAAACACCAAGCTACTCTGCCTTGCTGAGCAGCACCAGCCAGGCTCTCAAAGGGTTAATCTGCAGTTTACTATTGAATAACATAAAATGAGCTGTAAATAATGTAATGATATGTATTGTTAAGCTACATATACTGTACCAGGTGCAAGTACTCCCACTCCTCACTTAGATATAATCTGGGGCAGTCAACAAACACAGATGTATTTTAACAAAAAAGAAAGAGAGAGGAAAAAAAGATAAAGAAAGTATGAACAAGAAAAAAATTAAAACATATGTAAGATAATTTAACTGAGATAACGATCCAGGTAAAGCCTGGCTTATTTTTCAGAGCCACTTTAACTGCGCTGTGTAAAATACAATGGCATTTTGACTTGTTTTTGGAACATGCAGGAGCCAAACACGTGTGGAAACACCTTGACAGGCCTTTTGTATAACTACAAGAAAACTGATAATCCTAAATCAATTACATGGGGGAAAATATGAATCTTTGAATACTAGTAATTATAATGGTTATTTTTCACTTTTGTAGCACCTGCAAATGATGCACTGTATATATAACAATGATTCAAAAAGCTCTAATTAACTGTTTATTTTTTTTTCTCTTTTGCTGGCTGTAACCAGTCCACATTAATTGACAATTTATATGTGTCTGTGTGTGTATATAGATATAGACGTATATTCTCTCTCCCCCACCCTCCCCACCCAAATATTTTCTATTACTTACGACTGCCTGGAAATCACACATTATTGAATTTACTTCTTCTAGATTTGTTCTTTAAGCCTCATTAGAGACTTTTTTCTGAACTTCCAGTGACACTCAAGGGGTGGAAAAACGTGGTAGAATATGCCGGGCTGATCCTACCTAGTGGGGACAACTGCAGTCCCTTCTGTAGTGTGATGACATGGCTCCTGACTAATAGTGCCAGTCAGAATTCCTAACTGCTCCTACCAAATGTGAAAGAGCTGATTTTGGAAGACCTCCAGCCACAGCTTTCCACTGCTGATAGATTACTCTGGGCTATTCATGGAGCAAGATTAGCCTGACCACCATGAAGAAAACTCTTTGTTCCGTGTCATTACCTAGGACGGGTTGAACCATGTTAAGGCAAAGCTGCATTGGTGAGCTAAATTCATACAGAAATTGGATCAACAGTTATTGTGAAATTATGCTATTATGGGTGAAGGGAGCAGGGGTGGTGGATTTGTCGGGGTTCTAGGTAGGTAATGTGAAGCACAGCAAAGCTCAGTGGAGGGAGTGCGGGGACAGCTTGCAGTAGGCATTGTTAGGATTTTTAATGTGGGTGCGAGCACACAGTTGCCATAAAAGCAAAGCACAGCGGAGCTTTGTATTGAAATGAAAATGCAACTGTGCCTAGGCAGCAGCCAAAGGGTCCTGAGCCTGGGGTAGGCACCACGCACTGCGGCAGCTCCAAAGGCACTGGGAGCGAATGGGCCGGTGCCTGCGAGGAGGCACAACAGCGCCACACAACGCGAGCGCAAGATGGCTGCTGTAACCATCTGCAGGACATCAAAGTCTGCTGCCTGATGGCAAGTGGGCTGCCAAAGCTTCTAAAGGCTTTGGCGCCTGCATGTAAATCGGATGCAAACTGTCCATCTGCTGCATGGCACAAGTGACAGCTGATTCTTTTTGCAGTCCGTAAGATGAACTAGACCTAAGCCAATCCGTCCCTGTTCCTAATCACACAAGGTTTGTCCTACCAGTTTCATTAGCCAGACACACGAGATACAGTATGTGGTTTTTCATTTTGCTCTGTACGTGACACTATAAAAAACAATGCTGGGGATGGGCTGTGAAACCAAAGGGGACACACTGCTGCTACTGCAGAGAAAGCATATTGGCAATGTTCAAAGCATATTGGGGCATAACAGTAGTCTAAAAACCCCAATATGGATTAGGACAGCTGACCAGATGTCTTGACTGACATTTTTTAACACGATTCAAGGGTGTCCCTACAGTACATAAATGCAAACTATACATCTGTGTACTTTTTTTTTCCACTGGAAATACCATACATGGATGCTTTGATTGTAGCTGACAGCTCCAGTGCGAGGAGAGAGCCATACAGTGCTGCAGCTCTTGCCTTCTCCTCTGAGAAGCTTGCTGGAAAAAGTTTGACTTGGGCTCCAACACAAACAGGCAAGAGAGAGAAGTTGTCTTCAGCAGAAAGTTACCTACCTCCTTTCCTCATCAGATGGGTAGCGGGAACTCACTGGGATACTGTGTTGAAAGTGGGGGATGAGATGTGATATACTGTTATAATAAGAGAATGTTGTTCTTTTCTAGACTGATCTCAAATTTAGAAAGTTGGATTACTATCAAAACATGATTACTCAGCTGTGCAATTGTTTGTGAGAGCGAGGGATCAGGAATGCTTGGGGAGGGGAAAACACTGCAGGTATATTGAGAAGCAAGGAACAAAGAGGGTGAAAGAACAAAGAAGTTTCTAATTTTTCACCTTGCAGTTTTTAAAACAGAGGTCAAATATGAAATGTAGATCCCCTTCCCTCACCAGCCTCCTAATCAAATTAAACATGAGAGGTGGCAATGGTCAGTTTGACCCAGTGCACTTAGTCTAGACTGCTTGCCCTGTGTGTTAGTGTGAGCCCAGTCGGCGTCGCTCTTTCAGTTTACAAGAAATGCTTCACGTGCGTGCTTCCACCTTTCCATAAACATAGGTCAGTAGCACTTTTTCCCTTCTGCCTCTTGTGCATTGCTTGTACAGGATTAGGAGCTCTGCAGGTAGGAAGCCAGTTTCCCCACCTGCCTGCTTCCAGAAGCAGCTTGAGGCATGGCAAACGCCATTCTCAACAGCTAGAGTTTATTCCAAAATACTATTCTTTGTCCCTGCCCCAGCCTCAAAGTACAGGGAAAACTGAAATCTTGCATTCTTCAAACAGGGAACTGTATTATAAGCTAATCACAGAGTCTGCCTCTGTCCCCTCTAGGCTTCAGAGTGGAATTTGGTCTCCTCTGCTGACACTCCTCGTTAGTGTGTCTCTGAAGGGACAGAATTATAGTGTTTGCAAGGATATAACCAAATAGATTAGTTGGTTTCAGCATGTACTCTCTGGTTTCCTGGTAAGTGTAAAGCGGTGTCTAAATTTCTGTTTGCTTGGATCCAGTTGTTTCCTTGACAAACCTTTCCTTTTCCCAGCAACCAGCTCCAAACTGCATGCAGAAACAAAAGAAGTCTTTAAAAAGCAAAAGGCCCTGTAGTATCATGAGGCCACAGATAAAGTTCTGGCCAGCATCTGCATGTACATTTTCTATGGTGCTGTCTACTTGGCTCTACATTTTATGGACTTAAGACTTTTCGATAACATAAAGCTTGTGCCTGCTGGTGATAAAGCTTATTGGCACTTAAGTTCAGCTTTTATGTACCCATTCAGAAATGTAATATACCCTTAAAAAGGCTTTGTCCTGTGACATGAATTACATCTGTGTCTATACAGATATTGTATATTTACTCCAAATCTAGGTCTGGTGTCTTAGATGAGTATTTGAGTCTAGGGAGAAGAGTTTCTCTGAGGAACTCTTGAATGATAAAAATGCTGGTCCAGTGGGTCCTGGGACTGGAGAACCACTGACTTGACCCCAGCTCCTCCTTGCTGCTGCAGTGGTGACATCAGAGGATCTCACAGTGGCAGCAGACCCCCAGAGCCCCTGACACTATTCTCCCTGTCTGCAGATGTTCTTGTGTGGCCCTGGAAGACTCTTCAGTGAGTGGGATGTCAGCACTGCTTGTGGCCAGCATCCTCCCAGGCTGACCAATCCCAGGACAGAGGGACTGCAGATATCCCCTGCTGTGCATAGCTTGCTGCTGTCCAGGATGGCTGCACTGCCCCATGGAAAGGATTTTCCTGCTGTGCAGGTCAATGTTCAGATGTGTGCGCCAGAGCAAATGGTCTGTGCCTGCTCCATCTTGTTCAGGAATCACCTGATGGCTGCTATGTCGGTCACCTACATTAGGACGGTGGAAACAATGAAAAATGAGGTATATGGGGTTTAGAGGAGGCAGCACAAGCCTATGAAAAGGTAGCTGTCTATGTTCCTGTGAATAGCAATCAAGAGAAAACTCTATTCTTGAACACAGAAAATTGCTTTACGTCTATATGGTGATAAGCACCTATGTCCCTAAAAATTAAATGCTCGCCAGCCAGGCAAGCTACTGATAATGTGCTAACATGACTTTTATGCTTATATTGCTAACTATAAAACTGGTGATACAAACTAAAAAGTGCTAATAAGCACACATTGAACTGTGGAGGTACACCATAATTCATTTGCCTTTCCCAAAATAACCTTCCTCTTTGCCGACTGATGGAAAATCACAGATGAACATGTCCTGAATGGAACTGATGAGAATTTTCCTTCTTTTTGGTCATGTGAATGTACTGTGACTTTCAGATAGCACCTGAGATTGCAGGGATTTTACTGCTGAGATTGTAGGTCCTACTGTAAATCTGCACTAAACAGGCACATGTGTAAATTGCTATCATGCTGTTGCATCAGTAGATCAGCTTACAACCCCTTTTAGATTCTCTTTGTCTGGTTATTTTTATTCTATTCAGGAACTGAGCATCAAGATGGATATTTAAAATAGAGCTTTTGATTTACTTAACTACAAATATATCTCTGACCTCCACATGTAGGCTCTGAAATCCCACTGATTTGCCTTCCTGG
The DNA here is from genome assembly GCF_009829145.1 of Chiroxiphia lanceolata. Classification (NCBI taxonomy): domain Eukaryota; kingdom Metazoa; phylum Chordata; class Aves; order Passeriformes; family Pipridae; genus Chiroxiphia; species Chiroxiphia lanceolata. The sequence goes on along the minus strand of NC_045637.1, from coordinate 119,102,214 downwards.
ACTTTTCTTATCATTATTTCCATGAAAAAGCCTATTTCTGCAAACTGGATTTTGAGCCAAAAAAATCTCTGATCTGGGAATGTGCCTGTCACCAATGGTCATTGGAATACACACTTGTTCACACTAGACTTCCAGCTCAGCAACTCTGCAAAAGTAGAACATAACATAATGTCTACTTCAAAGCAATTCTGAGTCTCTGAAAAGTACAGTTTCCCACATTGCTGAAAATAAGAATTAACATTAAATTCAGAAATATAAATAACCTGTGTGCTAAGGATTCTCAGTTTGTTACCTGTACCAGAAACATTACTTAGAGCATGAAAAAGGGAAAAGTTGCTTACTTCTACCACTGAATAATGCAAAATAAGAGTATAGATATTGCACGAGCAGGTAATACCACCACACTCTGACCCGAGGGCCAGGGGGCTTTTGTGGCATCAATGGGAGGCAGAGGTACTTTGTGGTGGTTGACTGCAGTTCTCATTGTGGACTAACCTTGAACTCATGACCAGCTGTACTTCAACAGAGAGGCCACTTAGTGTTTTTCTCCCTTTTATTGCAACAAGGCTTAATACAAAATGGGGGAAAAGGTTCTTAACAATGTAAAGGTGTTTTCCTTTTCCTTTGATCTCAGTTCAGATCTATTCTTTTATTCTTTTTGCTGAAAGAACTCAGTCATTGATGTTTAATGCTCTGCCATGACAAAGAAGGTACTTTCTCCTTTTCACAGTCCAATAGCTATGAGCGATGCAATAAATACAGAGGGGGAAGGTCAAATATTTAGAAGTAATAAATATGTATTGAGATGTATATGTTTGTTAAAGCATGAGTATCATGCAGTATCTTAAACAAAACAGTTTCCCTCTGTCCATCCATCCATCTGTCCGTCCAGTCTCAGGGTTATCTGCCTTAGTACATGGTCTTTAAATTCTACAGGGTATCTTGCTGCTATCTAAACTAAGGGCCAAATCCTGTTGTCTTCCTACACTTTCACTCGGACAACCTCCCTCTCTATGGCACCTTCACAAGCCGATAGAGATGCAGTGCAGTCTGCATGCTGGCCCCAAGCTAGAACACATTATTGCTCAGACTGTGGAAAGGCTGATTTGGATCTGTTCTTTGCACTGCGGCAGTCCTGTGTGATCCTTGCCTGGCATGAGCTTCCCATGTCATACCAGCTCCTTTTGGGCTAGTTTTTGGCAGTGTTAACATAGCACAAGGTTTTGGGTGGTTTTTTTTTTCTTTTTTTCCATGTGGAAACAAAGTGGCTCCCGACAAGATCAGAGAAAACATTTGGGACACTGCTCATTGACATTTTACCTGAGGAAAAAGAAGATTGCAGCATACTCAAAGTAAATCACACAGCAGAGGGAATGTCCTCATTTTAGACTGCAGAGCAGAGAGCCCGTGTGCTGCAATTGCTAAGGTAATGGTTGCTGCTGCTCAAGTGTTTCCTCGAAATGCAGCCACTCTGCCTTTTTATTTTTGGGCACTTTTGCATGCATAATGATATCCATCCATTTAAAGGCAAACATCCTCTTAGTTTTAATGGGCTTCTGTTCATGGAATACTGGCAAATACAGTCTTACATAGATTTTTTTCTTTCTTTTTGTTGTTTGGAGATAACTATTGATTTGTCATGACTCTACTGCAGGCACAGGATACCTGTACCCTTCAAGCAGCTGCTCAGCATCTTTCAGAACAGAGCTGCTCTGTGTATATTGTGGAAAGATATAAATTTTTATAGTGTGTTTTTACAGTGGATTTATCACATAAATAAGGAATAGAAGAGACCTTGCTGGTCTGTTAATTTACCTCCCTGTAATATTAGATTATTCTCCAGAGTGCATTTTCTAGATCCATGGACAGTCCAATTTTAAATGTCGCAAATGATGGGGTTTGCACGACTTCCTACAAGTGAATTTGTAGCCTGTATGGCCTCAGTCACCTTTCAAATATTTACATGTCCTCTACTTCCCTGCTTATTTTTTTTATTTGAATCGACATGATACATACATGAGTTTTATTTTTAACCTTCATTTATAATCTACTGTCTCCCTGCCTAAGAACATTTACGGGCCCTTCCAAATCTACCTCCGTTTTACCCCATCCTTTCCTATTAATTCCTTCTTTCAAATCAGATTATTTTTATATTTAAAATACTCTTTTTTGTTTTCTACTATCAAACTGAGTTCAATTAAGGACTGCCTAACATTGCCTCTACAATAATGCAAAGGCTGAGAAGGCATATCTGTAATTTTAAAAGGACTGAATCCTTTCTAGGTGTCCATTTTACCTACATAACAATGTATGTGGGGAAAAAATGCATTACAGAGAAAGCACAATTTTGAGAAACAAAATTTCAAGTAATTATTAACCATATTTAGTAATGTTCTTTAATTTTTTTTCTAAATTAAAACAAGACGTTGCTTTTCACTTCCTGTGAATATTTCCAGTCTCTGTAGCTCCCAATTAAACATCATATGTGAATTTACCACCTTTTTCAGAGCATTAATAAACTTTACTGAGTTAGATTCCAAACAGGCTTTTAGAGTATATGACAATTGTAATACTTTATGTTATGGTGCATCTTCAAAGCTGGATTTAATGAGTCACAGAGCCTACCTGTAAAATTGTATCTGGAATGAGTTGAAAGGGGAATCATATTTTTTTAAAAGAAAAATATTTTTTGCAGAAGCTCTACAAAAAAAAAGGCGATATTTCTTAAATCTAGCTATCTCCCAGCTTTGCTTTTTTACATTAATTTTTTATTTAAAAGTTTTTCATTCCACTTGGCTTGCGAACCTTGTAATAAAGTGCTTCTAGGATCAAAGGAAGCTATTTTTATAGTATTACCTCATTTTCTTTTATTAAAATAGAGAACAGCTTTAAGTTTTACACATATTTGGTCAAAATGATAGAAGCCCTAACCATACTTTCCGTATTTTTTGTAAGGTACAAAGGATGGTCTAAGTTTTGGGTGACAGTCCTTTACGAGGGCACAGAACCTCATCTGGAACAAAACAATGCCCTTCTTCTGTTCTGTGTTAGAAACTCTCCGTGGCATTTTCAGAAATCCCATCTCTTAGGCGTACGATGTAATTCCAAAATAAAGGCCTTGTCTTTCATTTTGTTCATTGCAGTGGAGTTTAGGGTGCTTAGGAAATGAAGGCCAGGGCCCTAGGTAATAGTCTATTCAGGTCAGGAAGGCTAATTAATATGCAGACACTAGCTATGTTTCCAGTGTTTTGTTAGAAGACTTGGTTTATTTGGTCAATGACAAGTACAGTCTGATGGAAAAGATTCAGCCTCTGGAATATCAGTGTTTACTTGCATGTACTCATGTTAGATGGTGAGAATTGTGTCCTGTGTACATTTTAGGATAATGTAAGTTTTTTAGGAGAGCTATAGGTGAAAGAAAAATAATCCATATTATGTACTGGCCTAAACAAAGATGAAGAGAGAGATGTGAAATTTATGCCATCTTTCCTTTACAGATTTCCCATTAGACTTTGAATAAGGCATGTAACCCTTACAAGTCATGCTCTTCTGTAAAAGGTGCATCACAGTAACTCCTATTGCAGATATATGTGTGTTTAATGAAATGAATATGATGAGAAAGAACTATAGCAATGCATATCTTAGAGACTTCCTCTCTGTTACTCCTTTTGGAAACAAAAAAATAAAAGTCACACAAGCCTTACTGGGCTCAGAAGAAAATCCCAGGTGCAATGTACCACGACATATCCATCTTAGGTGTATGTATGGCCAGTCTTCGCGAACGAAGATTTGGGAAGGGTCTTTGCCCTTCGAGCCTGCGCAGTGGATTTTTTAGGTGAGACACAGCGTGCGCTGAGCTGAGCCCACCCTTTAATCCTAAGGTTCATCTGCCGGGGCCGAGCAAGCTTGGACGGTGGCAGTAGCATAATAATATACTGGCAGGGGTCTTTGTGATTAACATAGTTCTTGATCATGAAAGTTCAGTGGTTACAAGATCATTCAGGCACTCACAGACTGTATTTGCCTACTACTCATGCCGTTTATGTGGCAGCGTGCACCCATGTGCCACTGCAGGCCGAGGTCAGATTAGGCTCATCCTGTCACTGTACATTTGGGTTGGGCACAAACCAGTTTAGTATGTTGGAGCCCACTTCATCAGGAGTTCTCTCAAGACTGTTTTTTTCCAGGGAATGATTTGAGCCTTAGTCATGTCTAAGCTAGCATCAGTGATTTCGATGCTGAACACGTGGATCAGGGACCTGGCATGGTTAAGTCTGATCTCCGGTCTATGGTCCTGCTAACATCATAGAGCTCGTAACTGCTGAGCACAGTACCAATTATATGTACCACCCTATTTAAACGAATAAAAGATGCAGATCTGGCCCAAGGTTTTTCTGACAGATATTGCAAATCTAAAGAGGAACCTGGAAACCAATTCTGATACATGAGTTGGAAATCCACCTCACTCATAGAGTTAAATCTACCAAAAGCAGCGTCGATTGTGCGGTAATGCTGTAAGATGTATCAGTGTCTGTAGCAATCTATTTCTGGAAGCCACATCGCTGCAAACCATTTGTATGTTAGACTCATAAAGTTACTTGTATTATTCTCATTAATGATATATAAGTAACGTGAATAAAGATATTGCTTGTCACTTTAATAGAAGTCAGTGGTTTGTCTGAGAGACGGTGTCTTTGGACTGTGTAGAAGAAGGTACATAGTGAAATGCAAAAAATATCAGTCAGTTCTGACCAATCTAGCCACTATTTTACAGATAGCATTTCATTTTAAGAATAAAAGTAAAGGCTAATAGCTAAAGGTACCAAACATTTTACTTTGTCTTATCAATCACTGTTTCTAAAATACAGCAATAGAGAAACAACCTGGGATAATACAGCCAACAAGCTGACCAAGGGCTTCTAAGCATCAGTGGCAACACTTTTATTGACCTCACTGTGGCTTGGACTGAGACCCAAATTATTTTCATAATTTGCATTATTTTCATAATTTAAAACTGCAATTAAGCTGATTCCTAGACCATGTGTTTCACCAGAAACAAAAAAGTGTGACTGTGGATATGAAAATTAATATTTTCTTAGAAAACTAATATTTATTAGTACATACATGTTGTGTCATTCATTTGAAATTCCTCTATGATTAAACATTGATGCTTCCTCTAATTTGTATGTTTGAGTTTTTTTTCAACAAGAAGTAATAACAGGGCAATAAATATTTCTCAATTCAGTGCATGTGTAAACCAGATTGTTATAAAAATGTCTTTAATTTAGGTTTATTTACACAATTTTGCTATGTAGAAGTCATTATAGTTATATACATTTTAGGGTTCGAACTACTGTATTCTGCTAAGGCAAAGCATTTCTTTTTTTTTTCCTTTTGTTTGAGCAGGCTTTTTTTTTCTTCTGCCCTTTTTTAATATTTTAGAATATAAATTGATTAGAAATGTTCTGAATTGATGGAGACTTTCTGTTTTGCTCTTAATGTTTAGTTCTTAAAGTACATTTTCCTTTACAAGCTTTTGATGTATCTGTGGCCATGCTACTGTTACTCAATATTAATAATATCTGGCCACTGGGAAGACATATATTTATTTACAATAAAAACTGACATATTAATTATTTCATTCAGTAGACAAGTATCATCATAAAGGCTGGGCTTATACAACATAGCAGGCATCATAGCTAAAATCATAAATACTGTACTTCTGTTTAGCTTGACAATGGCAGGTAATAGACTATCATTTCTGTTCCCTTAGCTACTGTATTCTTTTCTATCCATCATTCTTTATTGTTATTATCACACTTATTTCAGCATTCTTGTATAGGCAGCATTTAGTGACATTGCAAAAACATGGTTCAGAAAGGCTGAACTTTTAATTGTGATGAGAAATAAGTTAGCTAATTATTCTATATAAGTAGAAAAGATGCGGTTTGTTCTTCTTCGTAAGTCCTTCCTTCCTAATCGCAATTCAACACCCTTTTCAAGCATTGCTATGTATGAACTTCATGCTGCTAGACAAATAAATTCTTTGGAAAAATGCACATTTTTATTTGGAAATAATGCCATCTCTTTGTTAGATTTGCAGCAATCCTATTTTGCCTCTACTGTTTTTAAGTCGAAAATGAAAAATTATTTAGAAGATGTTTGTGCATCATATTGTGCTGAATGGTATGTAGGTCAGCATGCTGCACCATAGCAGATAAGGCACAGTGAACAAGTGTTCTATGTACTTACAAGCAAATATCAGTCATAATAGAAGTAGACAGATCTACAAGAGCGTTTTGGCTTAGGAAATGTTTCTTGTCATTAGCATTTAAAAAAAGCTATGAGATTCAGGCCTATCAGCACCGATTCACAGCAAAGCCTGGCTTGCACAGGTTGTTATCTGTTCAGTACAGAGGTGCAGCTGGTTAGCAAATGGATTTGCAGATTTTTTTTCTAGCAGGGATGAGTAAAAAGGCAAAGAATCAGGTACTTACAACCCATTCAGAATGTAACAATTTTGTTTGTGTTATAAACCAAACCTTCTGTTTTTTGCAAACTGCATTATTTTTAGAAACAGAACTAAGAAAAAACGGCTGATTTAAAAAAAAATCTTTATTCATATTCCAGTTTCCCTAAGGGCTCCAATATCCATGAAGTAATACCAGCAAAGGGAGCAATGAAGACTGCAGACTTCCATGATTCAGTTTATGATGCTGCTTTATTGTGTTAGCAGTCAAGTCAAAAGGCAATATCTAATATTTTTAATTTTTTATTTCTTCCTCTATTGTTTCTCAGAAACGTGAAGGGGAAAATATATGACTGATTCACTCCCTAATGCTGTGGCTGAAGGTTAGAGTAATTTTTATTTTATGTGGAAGTGGAATCATTCCTCATGGAGATAATAATCAGAGTTGGTACTGAAAGTAGCTCAGTTGTACCTGAATTGCAGGGTGCTGTTCTGCATAGTTATTTTCAAGGTGGTAGGGATGGGTTTCCTTTTTAAGGAAAGATGCTGTGCATGAGCAGTTCTACTTTTTAGGATATTACTGCCTTATTCAATGTATTTTAGATGTGAATCCAATGACTCACAAAGTGTGAATCTCCTGACAACATTTTCAGGTAAGACTGGAAAGGAGAGAAGAACCTCTCCAAATTAAGTTCCTTACAGTGTCTGATAGTCTACTGGAAAATTAGCTCCAGTTTGCCAAGTCGAAACTATGTTTTGTGTTTTGTAGTCTAAATACAGCTCACTGAATTTAATGGACATTGTACGAGTGTAACAGAGAGCAACACCTGGTTCAGGAGCTACAAAAAGTAACACCTCCAACATGATTTTATTACATTAGTGTCTTACATTGAACATCTTATTATTGACTATAGTAGCAGGTCTCTACTAGTGCATACTTTGCCATTGACAGATAAGACACATTTATAAGCTATAACATTGATAAGATTCTCACACTTGTTCGTGGAAGATGAGCAAGATTTCCTCGCTCTTATGTGTGTTCAATAACAATGCATGATCTGTTGACAGAAGGAGGTAGAGACAATTCTATGCAGATTTTTCTGAGATAAGTATCCTATAGTATAACCATTTTTTAATGCATAACCATATGGGAATGTCTTCGCCATGAATTTAAAATTTACTTTGCTATTGGTTTAATGTAAATTTTTCAATTAAGTATTAATATCTCTAAAGATTTTGTAATTGTTAATTTATTGCTCACTTTAACAAAGTTTATCTACTGGGGGAAAACAGACTCCTTTACCCTGAAAAAGCCAAAATAGGAAGCTGTGGTTTTCCCAGAGTGCTTGAAGTTCATGTATTAAAAATAAGGGTAGCAAAGATAATTGAACCATCTCAACAGAGATGTGAAGATGTAGTGCAGATGACCTGGACGCCAATGTGAACTTCAAAATAGGTCCTGCTCCTTTTCATTTGCCATACCTTTGCCTTTGCCACCACTTATCTAAGCAAGAAACAACACTTAACAGCCTGGGAGATGGACTGGACTTTGCACACAGAAACCCAGGGTTGCACACACAGAAGGAACCTTGCTTCAACAGAAATGTATTTATATCAAATCATCAAATTATGAAATGTAATTCTGCACTAAAGCACAATCTAAAGGTACGTAATAAGAAATGCAACCCACTTGAGGGCCAATTTATAGATCTAGTAATTTTTTTTATAGAAATAGATATATATTTGATTGTGCATATAAATTTATAAATAGTATAACACATCAATGAAAAATAAAGGATGACATCCTAGAAATCAGTGGAAAAATTCTCATTCACTACAAGAGAAGACTTTATGAAGTGGAATTGCCATTTAAGCCAAAATTACCTGTAATATTCCAAATCCAGTGTAATCCTTTGTCTCCTTGTCTCACCATAAGTTTGACATTTTCAGATTGCTGTGGAAAAACTGTCTCAGACACACTAGGAGACAGTTTAGTTATAAGATCTTGCATTAATTACAAAGTTCATTCTTATGACATCTATTACGTTAGTAAGAGATATGACCAAAAATCATTGCTAAACCTAGGGAGTGAATTAATGAAATGTTGCTTTGCTCATGCTGTAAAACAGGTTCCACCTGAGGGAAATAAATGGGGACAACAGCTGAAAGCTCAGGGTGCATTAGCTGAACTCTGGCCACGTGGGCAGTGTTGTGTGAAGCACAGGCAGCACCTGGCCCAGACAGCTGTCTGTGGTCAGCCCTTCAGTCTGCCTGCTCTCGAAGGCTTCCTGGCAGATGCTGTCCTAGCAGTGGCAAAATGAAGGAGTGTCACCTGTGAGGAGCAAATAGTCTCAAGATAAGCTCATTACCTCAACAGCTGCTACCTGCACAGAAGAGTTGCTGGTCTACTGGGGTAGGGTGAGGTGAGTGCAGAAATAAAGCAGGTCAAGGCAGCCTCCCAGGTGAACACAGAGGACTGAATAGCTGACCGTGTCTTTGCTTCTTAGAACCTACTACCTCAGTTCACTGCAGTCAAACTTGAGTTATCCAGCCCAATTCATATCCACAATAACCTCCCTATCCCAAGGAGTGCAAGGCTGCTGTGTGTTAACTAAAGAGCAACCATCCTGGTTGCTGAGATAGGCGCTTTTGTGTGTCAATAATGATGTAAAGTGTCTCCTCCTGACTTGCCCTGCTTTTCCCACTTACACATGTAATGAATGAGGAAAGCATTGTGGGCCACATTTGCAGCAGCATTGTAGCTGGCTATCTGTGTTTGGAAAACAGAGGTCAGAACTTCAGCTGCTATAAAATGGTGTTATGTCACTGTGATAAACTGGATTACAGCAATTTACACCATCTGAGGACTTGGAACTAGATTTTTAGGAACATTCGATTAAACAATCTTAGAGCAAAACTCTATCTTAGGTAGTTCCACATTTACATGCAATGGGAACCTGATACCTGATGTATCAGAGGGAGGAAAGTAAACTAAACCAACAAAACCAATACACAATTAGTCTGATGAATCTCATGCAACTGGTTTCCAAAGCTGGGCAAGTCAAGGCCATACATGTAAATAGAAATCCACTGATTTTATAATTTCAAAAGCAGATCATCAGAACTTGACCTTGCTTGCACCAGTACTGCTGATATCTTTGATTTAAGTGACAGCAGGATCAGAGCTTTACTCATCATACAGCTAAATTCAGCCTTACAACAAGTGGCAAAAGGGGTGAGAGTTAATAAGGAAATACATCTAATAATCTCATTTTAAGTTTCATGTTATTTTACCACAGCTGCTCTGAAGTATGGAACTAAAAACTGGTAAAGCAAATACTCGCACTAAGGGCTGAGGGAGAGCACCTGCTTTTTCCTTTTTTATTATATAAAATACACAGAAAGAAAAATTAATAATGAAACAAGAAAAGCTAAAAAGAAAAATTATTATGTTTAGGGACAGAAAACCAATGCCAAACAGCTCATATCGTGTATGGATAAAAAGTATTGTACATATTATCAGTAAGCCAGCATATGCAGCATATTATTCTTTAGAATGTTATGGATCAAATTTATAAAATCCTTCACACCCTTTTTTTTGCTCAGAATTTATTGTGACATAGAGAGTCAGTCAGAGGTAGGATTTTTCAGGATATGTCTGAGCTTTAATAGTTCTTTTTCCATTCAAAGCTGAGAATCAGTTTCTTAAGTCTTCTCTGAGAGTTATTAGTGGAGTTTTCCCATTGGGACAACAGGAAAAGAGGCCAGTTTTGAGCAAATAAAAACAGTAAAAAATGATGCGCAATTGCTTGATGGCTAGGTTATAGTTATTAGCATTTGTAAAACTGTAGATACAATTAATGGAACATGGCTGGGACATCCCCAGAAAATTAGATGTATTGCTGTGATTTGACAGAGTGCTTCCATATATGTCTCCAATATAAAAAAAAAGGAGTGGGTAAGAGCATAGGCTAGGAGGAGAGGAAGAGAAGAGCTTGAAGGTGGCAAAGAGAAAATGTGGTTAGGCAGGCTAATGAATTTCTGGGGAGGGTGATGGTAGTAGGTGTGATTTATAGGCGAAGATGCATTTTCTAGATGATCCCAGGAGAAAGACTGATTCCTGTGCTGGTAGCTTGCCTCGAAAAAAGAAGGATTTCAGCCCTTTGCTACCTTACTTTCATTGGCATTTTAATCTACCCAACATTTTAGTCACACCAAAACACTCCTCATCACAACCCCTGGAAGCAGTCTTTCTGTTTCACCATTAGATCCCATCCTGGTAGCACCAAAGCAATATAGGTTGTTTAAAATACCTTTCTCTGTTACTGTAAGATCTCATGATAATCTCTTTTAGTCCACAGTCAGCATCTAGTGAAGTCCCTATGACTGAACAGGGCTATATCTTAAAAGACATTCCACAAACGAAAAACAGCCTTCACTGGATATCTGGCTCAGCCAACCCTTTTGCAGGCTTCTTCCTTGTCCCAATTCCTTTTGTCTTTTTGCTCACATACAAACAACAGAACTCACTATCCTGATGTGACACAAAGTAATGTGCTTATTTAGGCATTTTCAGGAAGCAACAACTCTGATGGATGGAAATGTGGAAAAGCACATATATATATATACGTGTACAAATACACACTTTTAGAAATGCTCATTTGACTAAAGACTCCTGAAACAAAGTAAACATGCAAGTAATGATTGATATAAAAAACATTTTCTTCTGATTAAAGTGTCAGTTGGGTGTAAACAGGGCAGAACAGGGCTTTTAAAGAAAAGATGGTGAACCCCTTACTCACAGTGCCATGCTGCTCCTCAGCATGCAATGACACAGGGGTTCATGCAGCTACTTTTTGGAGGAATTGCTCACATTGTAAAACAAGGGCTTACAAGCTGGGGCTTTGTCATTTGGTTATGAAATTAACTGATTTGTATGAGTATTCCTGTAGATTCAAATATTTTATTAGTATGGAGTGCAAGGCATGAAGGCCATTCCTGTGCCACAGCTGTCTGAAGGGTATATGTGAGGTTAACAAAATGAAGTGAAAAAGAAATGTACGCACAAAAAAAAAAAAAAATCTAAAAAGGAAAGGGAAAGTGCCCTTGATGTTAGAGCTTGCTTTACTTTATGCAGGAATTCTGTTGTTACTTTTGAAAACGTAAAAGCGGTTCCAAAGCACATTGGCATGTGCATGAAACTGCAATACTCACTTGGCACTGCCTGTTCCCAATGCTGGCAGTGTGGCACATAGACCTCTTTAGCCTCTTCCTCTGTTGTTTTCTGCACAAGAGCCAACCATTGTGGCTACTCATGAGGCAAGGCTGGCAGCTGAAGAACCCAGATGCCAAGCTCTGGATTGTCTGTCTGTTCGGTTTGTGGCTGGTCTCTTCCCTGGCATCTGCCCTGGCATTGCAGCAGGCTGTGTAACCGTCTGTGGAGTTGGGTTCAGGATTAGTCTTCTGCTGGATAGCATGCTCTCCTGGTCACTGTTTGCCTTTTGAATTACTCTTGATTATGAGGAATGCATTTCTCTCCTGCAGACTCCACCCAGGACACACGTGCTTGTGCAGAGTGGTATAGTGGGTGAGAAAGGGTGGGCGCTCCCCTCCCTTGGCACAGCATGGTTTTTGCTTTAGAGCAGAGCGTGGTTAATTTCAGCCACATAAACCCAACCATCTCCTCTCAGCCAGGAAAATTTTCAAGTTGAATGTGATAACACGCTTATATGTCTTTTATGTGGCTGAGCCCTCAGGCCCCAGCAAAGGCCTGAAGAATGCCACCTCTGGTTTGTGTTAGCCCACGTGTCTGCAAGATCCTGCTTGGGCTCTGGCTGATTTTTAATCCACTCTAAGTGTCACAGCCGAGCAACATGTGGTGGTTGTTTCTCCTTTGGGGTATGTAGCTCTGACATCGAGAAAGTTCAGCAGGTGATTTAAGCGGGGGAAACTTCCAGGACGACAGAAACACTGTTAGTGCATGCCTGAAGGGGTCAGCTGCCTTTTCTTGTAGTTTATTAGTGTAACGTTGTTATATCTCATGACAACAATCCTTTATTTTTAATATGTATTCTTCTGCCTTTCTTCTCTTTCACTTAGAGAATGCCAACTGACCAGAACCTGCCAGTCTCTGGGTCAAACTCCTTTGTCACTGCATCTGCCTAATGCCGAGGTGAGCAAGGGAAAGATTTCTTATATTGTGATCAGGCTTTTGCCCCACTGACATGACACTTATCTGGAGCCTGATTTTCAAAGGGTGTTTCTTTTCTCTAGAGTCCCCTCTACCTTATCTGTGGATTGGTATAACTCCAGGTCACTGCACCCATGTGTGCGTATGTTGAGCAAGACAGGAAATTGCCTAAAAGACCTTGATGAGAAACCTGTTTTGAACCCTTCTAATATTATGAAGTTGTGTTTATAGATGTTACGTCAGAATGTTTTTAGAAGAAAGTTTTTTCAGTAAGAAAATAGAGTAACATTGTTTAGCAGTCCATTTTCTAGTAAGCAGATCTGTAAGAGGTAAAAGAAGTATGTGCCTAATTCAACATTTGTGGATGCTGGGCTAGTTATAGCATCACGGAATCATACAACAGTGTGGGTTGGAAGCTCTCACTGTGAGGCGCAGGGACATCTTGAACCAAATTCGGTTGCTCAGGGCCCCATCCAACTTGACCCTCAGTGTTTCTGGGGCTAATGGACAATGTGGGGACTCATTTACATATTGTCTGTTATGAAACTTCTGAGAAGAGTATTCTGGGATAGAAGAACCATTGCTTGGCCCAGCTGGACATCTCATGCCAGCATGGTTGTAGCAGTAGCTGAGAACAAAGGCAATACTGAACTACCTGCATTTATTCTTTTCTCTCTTCTACTAGCTCACACTTCAGGTGTCTCATACTCTCTGATATTTCATACAGACAGGACTGCAGAAGTATATGAGGGAGCAGCACAGTGCAGCTGTGTGACTGATGCCCCATGGGCACAGCCAGTGTATGTTCTCATCGCACCGGGAGACATTGTCACACCATCTATCAAAGCCTGCCACAAGCATTGTGTTGCCTACCCAGTCAGTTCCACCACATCTAGAGCTACTACATATCCAGTCCATCTCCAGGTTTTTCTACTAGAAATTACTTTCAAAAACGTCTCTGTTTGGAGCTGAAAACACTTGAATAACAAGTGTCCATGTTATTCTTTCTGACTGGAGGCAAAGAAAAAGTGGCTTTTCGACAATTCATCAAATTCTGTTTGGACCAGAGAACTTTACGATGCTGTTGTGCCAAGTTACAATGCCAACTTTCAGTAAGATGTCAGAAGATAATTTAAACAGAAATTTCCTACTCAGAATACTATTGAACAATGCCTTTCCCAATCTTTTATAATTAAGATAATCTATAAACCTCAGAAATATAATGACATGTCACATAGCCATTAGCACTGAATAAGAAGCCTATTAATTTATTTTCTAGAGTACCAATTTTAATATTATTAAAACTGGTTATCTCTGTTTATAGAATACGTTTTTGCTATCATGAGGAAATAGAAAATTTTCAGCCTCCCATATTGATCAAGTTGTTTTAATAAGCTTTATCACAAGAACTTGCTGGTTATTTCTAACATGTAATTTGCTTGCAGTTCAAATACAACATAATTCAAAAAATTCTGAAAAAAAAGTTTATTTTCTAGATCTAGTTTGGATTCTACTTCTATAATTGACAGCAAGTAGAAATTCTGGCATCAGTATGCATGGGTAAAAATTTCTCACTTTGAAACTCACACTGTATAAACCCTTATAAACTAGTCATAAGCCCCTTGTGTAGTCGGGGCTGCTAAGGTTTTTCATTCAAAGCTTCTAACCTATGATGGCCTTTAAATCTATTCTTAAGGTGTTTCATGTCTGTAGCCTCTGCAAATGACTAGAATCAGAGAACATACACAATTGTGTTGGCTGTATTGATTGTGGGGTGCTGATGTTAATGTCAAAAAAGGTTGTGACCAGTTGGCTAGAAGTGCCCTCCTGCCCCCCAAAAAAGGGTGATGCTGCAGATGGTTTCAGGATAGCACATGAAGTGCTCTGAATTGTGGCCGGGGTAGAATCAAGAGATTTTCATTTTACCTACAACATGCACTGCGCTTATTTTATACTCCTTTCTTACTCTGATATAAATCATCAGAGGCAGACGCTTATCACTTTTTACATCAATAAATCCCTTCCCAAGGACTGAAAATATATACCAGTCAGCAAGTCATCATTTGTTTTGAAAATCCAACCTAAAAGAACAAAATATGGAAACATTATTTGAAATTATATTTGGACAACAAATGACAGATGTATGCTGGTTTTGCATTTACCTCTTCTCTTTAATCACGTCATTTTATGATATACGTAATTTTGGTCCCTCATCCCTGAAGAATTTAATCAGTAGTGGTTGGACTGTGTTGATAGTATATAGTCAGTTTTTTTGGTACAAACCCCTTTAAGAATAAGTTGGCAGAAAAAAATTATTTAAAACCTCATTAAAAGGAGCAGCTAAGGTTTGGCACAAACAAATCTCAGTGAGGGAATTAATTCTTTTTCACCAAATTAAAAAATATCGGTTTGTTTGTTTTAAAATGATATCGGTGCAGCAACCCCCTCATACCTCCTCCCTCAGAATATAGCTGATCTGCTGCTTTTGATGCTTTTTTGTGCTCGTAGAATTCTTATATAGCTTTTATTTAAGATGAAATTTGGCAAGTGATTAGACCATAATATGTCTAAATGCTTTGTGTATTTTGGAGAAAAAAAAAAAAAGAGCTGAGATAATAAAGTTCCAAAAGTTGCTGCTGCGCGTGTACTGCAAGTGCTTTTCAAATAAGTTTCATAAGATTTTTAATTAGGTGGCTAAGACTATACATGGTAGACTGGAACTGTTTGGTCTGTGGGGTAAATAATGTGCATTTTAAAAACATTTATAAATACATATTCCCCCACTTGACAGTGCTATTCCAGTCCACTGAGTAAATAATGCATATTTTTAAAAATTCATAAATACATATAATATGTAAAAAAGCTGCCCAGATACTGTATTTGTGGGACCTAGAAACTTGGATGATGCTGAAACAGACACAGTCCCCAAGGATAATGATACATACTCTATAACCTTCCATGAAAATTTTCTTTCAAAATAAAGCCAGAAAAGAAATTCTATAGACCAAATTACACTCAAACAAGATGAAGGCTCTGATGCAAACCTCCAGAACTGTGCAGAGTCAAAGCAAAGTTTGTCTTTGTCCTCAGATCATGCTGCTGAGTTTTTTACTCCATTCCTTTCTTTTCCTTCTTGCTACCTTAAGAATAGCGTGATTTAAGAAAAGAAGGTCAGCGTTCATGTTTCATTTCTTGAGCCCTGTGAATCTGACTACACATGATTATTCAGAGAGACATGTTTTATTTCTATTCATTAGTTTTCTGGATTTGTTTTTTTTTTTAAATTAATTCCTGAATTAAAGGAATATAGGAGTAATCTCAAGCAGCCAGAAACCCCTGGTTTGATGTAGGAAATGCAGAATCTCTAAGTCAGAAGTATAGATGAATAGGTCAGGGCTTTCACTTCTGTAGTCCTTGATACAACAAAATACTTAGTCCTATTCAGCAATAAACTTAAACACATCCTCTGATCAGCTTTAACCAGAGCATATCTTTATATGTTTTTCTGAGTCGGTGTTTAAAGTTACACTGATAAAGTGTATCAACAAGATTAAACATATTTAAGGTATGTAGACCTGCTGGGAGTTGTGCTATGCAGTGGTCAACCAACCTCCTCCCTCCTTCTCTGTGCATTTATTCATAGATATGCAATAAGGTGGGCACACTGGGAGCAAATTCTGCCCGACCTGAATGGCAGCACTTCATGTCGTCCTGAATTTTATATGGAACAGAAGAAAATGAGACCCCAAAGAGAGATGGACAGCAAAATTGTCCATAAAATTATAGGGTTTGAGTCTGAAAGGAAATGATACGAATTTTAACCTCTGGTTTTGTTTTTTTCCCCCTCCTTTTAGAGGGGAAAGACCACCTTCATGTGGTCTGGTTCCTTAGTGAAATTATTCCTGTGTGTATCTTTATATTATTTTCTTAGCTGCTAACTACTGTATTTCTGCACAGTTTTGTATCTGCTAGCCCCAGCATTTACAGCCTAGGAAAACCTCATAAATCTACTTCATTTTTCTAATAAGACATGAAAGTCCTTAATTGGCCTTAATGAAATGCACTTAAAGGGCAATAAACGTGTTTAAGCCCCTCTTTCAGGGTGAGCTACAGTACTCTCACTCTGCTCTGTTTTAGCCTTTGTGGTAATTAATCACTTATTCATATGTGGCACATCAGTAACAAGATCAAGCAACTACTGCACAATTGCATGATAATAAGCTGCTCATATATGTGTCAAGATTTAGCAATCCTTTTTAAAGCCTAATTTAAACTCATTTTACAACTAAGCAGGCTGCTTCTCTGAAGTATTTCTACCCAGTATCTTTTTACATATTACTGCTGAAATGCCATCTTTTTATTTTGTGTATAGAGCTGCATTTGCCTTAAATCTACTCATGGCACCAGAGTGAATTACAGCAATGTAAGAGCCTTACCATTGTATTTTTGCAAAGGCTTTATCTTTGATCCAAGACCACAGTCACTCTCACACAGAAGGAAAGGCCACAGAATTAACATCCATTAGGATAACATTTTAAAAAAGTAATGAATTACAGTGAAGGCTTATTTTCCAGGCTGCTGAGACAGCTTGTGAATCCCATGCTGCTTGCCTCTGTCAGTGGGCAAGAGTACAATCTGAACGAAGGAAACCAAAGTTATTTCTTAGGAGTCAGGCCTGTGATTCCTGGCAATGAATCTGCTCCTGAAACCTGGAATCTGATTTGTATTTGCTGTAGTTTCCAGAATTCCTTTATTTAGACACAGAGAAGTGTATATATAAGAATCTAAGTTCAAGTAATGTTGACAAAGCTGATGCCTTTTGCCAATCCAGTGGCCTGAGACGAAAAATAGCAGTGTCCAAAATGTCTCTGAGACAGGCGCTCACTTTTGCCAGCCAGGTGTTGTACCCCACAGTGACATATTCACAGGAAGTGATCTGAATATATATGTTTGGTTTTCAAATAAACAAGCAGTCAGGTCTGTGCTTACTACATATGAAAACCCACAAGTGTAAAATGGGTCTGTCGTTCTCCATGGATTATCTCAGGTGGAAGAGCTGTTAAAAACTTTAGTTTCAGTTTTGGGATTCTGAAGTCTATTTTGTATGAATCTGTTTCACAACAGCACTAAATAGAGCCTGCAAAGTCAGATTTAGATTTCTAATGGTTATTTCCTGTCTTGTAGGCATTCCCACTTCAAAAGTTGTCCATTGTCATATTTGATCTAGAAGAAGCAGCTTGTATTTCTTATTATGAGTGCAGGCACTTTTACAGACCAGTGCATGGGCAGTTTAAAATCACGTCTTAATCCAGCTCCCTATAGTAACTTGGATATGGTAAAAATGTAGATAGTCATCTGTGCCTGTGCCTGTGGGAATGTGTGTCTTGGCTGTGGCAAGGTTGTCAGTAAATCTAGAGACTTGCCCTATATTCTGGCAGCTCAAGATCAACACCCATGTATATTTTCTGTTTTGGACTCCATATTAGTGTAGGGAGATGGGAGAAGGAAGAATACAAACACTTTCCCTATTCATGCCCCCCATAGAAAGAAAATGGACCCATATCACCTTCTATATTTAGCAGCTTGTGGGAAATGCCCTGATTGAGGAAACTGTTTCCAGAGGGATGGTACAGTACTTTGAGGAAAGACTGTCACAAGCCAGATCTTTTGGTTATGAAAGCAGCTTACATTACACATTACATTAATCAGTTAAAACTCAGAAGCAGAACACAGCAGGTTTTTGTCAGTCTCAAAATACCCTCACACCTAGAGTTAAAGCAATTTGAGGGAAGAGCCAGATTGGAAAAATGGAACAATTAAAACCCTATTAAAGTTTAAACTCTTTTCAAAAGTGGAAGATAACTAGGTAAGGTTTAAGCAGTTCTTCAATCTGTAACTGTGAGCAATTGGGACCCACAGGAAGGAAGGCAGTCGGGAGACGGCCTTATTCCAACAGTTGCTCATTCTGCAGTAGCTGATGTCAGTACATTGCTAGCTCAGGCAGAGGAGGCTAAGCCATGAAACAGTACCACAGAAGCATGAGGATTTCTGCACCACAATTAAAAATGTAATGGCAAAACATTCATTTAACAGAGGATATCAAAAAGAAGGTGGAAACGATGGAGAGTTTTGGACTTGACTAAATCTGAAGACTCCATTTCTGTTCTCAAGGCACTCGATCTCTCTGATAAGAACCAGATGGTGCCCACAATCTGGGACAAGATACTTTGAGAGATGTTATAGGAAATCCTAAAATTAACGTTTGACAAAGCTATTCATACTTATCAAGCATGGAAAGCCACTTGGTTGTAAAAGATTAGGGGAAGCTTATGGGAGGTCATGGGTGCTCTGAAGTGGTGGATGTGGTACAGAATGTAAAATGCTACCTTGCGAAGCAATGGGGATGGGGACGGGGATGGGGACAGGGAGAAGAAAGCTGTTAGAAATATCCCCAGTAAACACTTTAAGGAATAATTCTCAGCAATAGATGTGGGGTTTTTTTAACCAATCAGAAACATGATTCCTAAGGAGTTCTAGAAATATGTATTAGAAAGAATACACAAATATAATTTAATGGTTGGAAAATATCTCAGAGGATGATTAGACAATTTTACACTGGGCTTGTGTCCTTTCTAAAGTGTGCAATGAAAGCCAAAAGTGAAATGGGTTAAAAAAGGGATTGTGTCACCCATCATCGTTTGCAGCCTTTGGTTCAAGAAGCCCTTAAACCAGCTTCTGATGGAAGCCAGTAAAAAAAGTATACCAGGGAATCAGCTCATGTCATCTCTCATCTCTTTCTCTTAGTATCCACTGCTAGTCAGTGTTGGAGATAGGGTATTGGGAAAGATGGACCTTTGATATGACTGTGTATAATGGCATCATAGTAAACTGAGAAAGATATAAAAGTTTATTCCTATGCCAGAAATGTAGTCCAAGTCAAAATAAAAAAAAAACCAAAACAAAACCAAAAAACTGGTGGCACAAGGAAAATTGGCATTAATTTGTTTATATTGGCTAGGAAAATCCTTCTACTTGTCCTTAACTGTTATTTTTATTCTTATTATTTCTCTGGGATATTCTACTATAGAGACAAAGGAAATTGCATATCAAATCTATACACTTCACACACAGTTCATAAATGCCTGATGCTGGATACAGGATAGTTGTCAGGAATTTACACTGCTTGAGCTTTGAAATAAGGTTGTAGATGCAACACTACTGATCCCATTATGCAGCAAATTTGTGGAAAACCACAACTGAAAAATACGAAAGAGTCTCAATTCATGTAGGCTGTAGTCAATCTCATCTCTATTTAGCAGTCTTAAATTACAGAGCAGCACTAACGAATCAAACACAGGTTATCAACTGCTACCATTTTGTTCAGCTGAAAACTGAAAACCAGGATACTTACATTGTTAGAAAGTAACGTCAGAATCCCCAAAGACTTGCAGAAATAAAAAGGGACAGATAAAGCAAAATAGGA
This sequence comes from Chiroxiphia lanceolata, assembly GCF_009829145.1. Taxonomy (NCBI): domain Eukaryota; kingdom Metazoa; phylum Chordata; class Aves; order Passeriformes; family Pipridae; genus Chiroxiphia; species Chiroxiphia lanceolata. The sequence continues at coordinate 119,082,072 of NC_045637.1, read as the reverse complement.
TTACTTGGAACATGGGAATTTCCACCATGCCATGAAAATGATGCTCTGTGTAGCTACAACACAAGAAAAGAGGCAGAACTAGCAGTGGTGTCACAAAGAGAAGCCTCAGGGTTGCAGATCTTACATGCTTTTTTAGTTTTTCATCCCTGAGGATTGTATAGTAGGGATGAATTGATAGCTGATGGGCTTAGTGCTGTCTGTCAGCAATGCCGCTGATGCACTTACCTATGGGTCTGCAGAATAGCACAGGCTACTGGTGCAAGCTGGTCTATTTTTTCTAACATTCTTATGTCCTTAAAGAACGAGCTTTAGAAAGTTTAAGTTCTGCGCTATTTTGATTATTCATTGTTGCTATTGTCACATCTAGCGGGGAAAGAAAGTTCGGTATTTTTTAAGAGATTTGAGACAGATGAAATAATTGATAGATGCTTTTGTTATCTGCTGCCTAACCAGGACTCAAGCGCTGAGCAAACGCGGCAAGAAAGACAAGGAGCCCAGTCCTTGCCTGCCTACAGAGTAGGCAGCACGTGCCAGGTGAGCAGGTTGTACATTTGTGTTCCTGCATAAGCTCTTGCTCATTTTTGGTAATGTGAGCAAGTGCACCAACTCCTGCCATTAGAAAGCTGGTTGTACAAAGTTAAGTGGATGCACACCAAAAAACATTTCATTAGGTAGTGGATGAAGGGAAAAGATCTGTGTGGAAAAATCCAGCTTTGTTCTGGATTCTTGTAAATAAGGAGGATATTTCTGCTCATGAACAGAGGCAGACTTTTAAATGAGGAGGCTGATGCTCTACTCTTTAAAGTCATGCAGAAGTGTAAGTTCATTTGATTTCTGAAGATCCACTATGTACTTAGACTGGCTTGGTAAAACTGCTGTTATTTATTTGCTAACATGATCCTCAATCTAGCCATCTTTTCCCTGCAAACAACTTTTGAATTTTTTGGTGAACATCAACTAAAGGTGATAAGAGATCATGCCAGCCGGTGTGAACTGTGCTCTCCATCCAGGGGAAAAATGATGCTGCTTTTCCGGGTGATAATTGATGGGAGAGGAAAAGACGATACTGTGGGGTAGACTGCTGGAAATGAGAAAATGAGAGGATGTCTTGGGAGACTTAGGTGTCCTAGAGTTGTTGCCTGTAGTGAATCTTTACTTTCTGGTATTTAGCATAAAGGTGAAAAAAGGTCAGTGTCCTGATTAGACCTAGGAGTGGAAATGTAATGAACGAAAGTAGAGAAAGGAAATCTGGTCTCAGGCTTAGGGACTTCTGAGAAGAATACTGCATCTCCACGATGGACTTCAATTAATTTTTCAGTTGATTTTTTAACTCGTTTATGTTTTTCTCATTACATGCTATGGTGTAATTAAGTATGGGAAAGTATGTCCCCTTTTGTGTTTTACAGCCTCTGTTTGAGAGTCATGCAGTCATGCTAGTTTGGATGCTATGAGATATAGCGAATGACTTTTACCTTTTCGCCTTTCCTACACTGCTTATGACTGTTCATGACTGACATGCTCTTCCTCTCAGTCATTTCTGTTTCTAAGCTGAAAACTCCTACTTTATCTAATCGTTTTTCATATGGTACTTACTCCACACCCCTGATCAGCTTTGTCACTATCCACAATACCTTTTCTGAATCTATTGTAACTTTTTCGAGGTGTCTGATTAAAATATTCAGTATGTGCAGTATTCAAAATTATAGGTGAACAAGGCAGAGGCAGAATAATGTTCCCATTTTCTTCTCTATTTCTTTCCTAATAGTTTTTAATGTTTTACTGGCCTTTTTATGTATTTCTGAATGTTGAACAGACATTTTCAAAGTACTAATCAAAATTACACTAAGAAATCTTTCCTAGTGTCAATACTAGTGGAAAGCCTATGCTTCTGTCTGCATAGTTAAGATTACTTTTCTGCTTTTTCACGACTTTTTGTGGGTCAGTGTTTAATTTCACTGCTACTACACTGTACAGTTTCTCAGTATTGTAAGAACCTTCTGTAACTCTGGTTATTTTTAGTTCTGAGGATCCTGAAAACCTTTGTTTCACCAGCAAACTTTCTTAGCCTCTCCATTTGGTTGCCATTCCACATTATTTATAATATGTTGAAAAACACAGGTGTGCCTGTGTGTCCCCAAGGCGCTGGTAACCTTCCTCTGACAGGAAACCTCCACTTTACTTTAACTCTTTGTTTCCTGTCTTTTAACCAATTATTAAGTCATCAGAGGACTTTGAGTCTTATTCCACATTGATTTAATGTCTTTAAAAGCTTTCGGTGAAGGATCTTGCCAAACCTGTTTCTTTCAATCAAAAAATACTTTCTCGGCTGTATTGCTTACTATTGTTAACACTTTCATTACATTTTAATGGATTGGTGAGGTATGATTTCCCTTCGCAGAAGCTGTCCCAAGGTATCATATTTATTTACACCTCTACTGCCCATGTTTCTTATTATTGATTGTACCAATTTTGACCCTAATAATATCAGACTTATGAAGCTGTATCTTCCCCTGGGTAACTTCTTAAAAATCCATCAGAGTTGTCATTTTTCATTACTGATACGAGTTAGTTACGATTTTAGAAACTTCCTTTAGAACTGTGACTATATGAAATGTGACAGTTTATCCTATTTTCTATTTTCCTCAATTTCTTCTATTTGAAGGATGTAGATATATTTTGTTTAGCTTTCAAACTTCTTCTGCTTTACTACTTAAGCCAAACCTGCTTTTCTGTATTTTTAAAGTCTTTTTAAATAGGTCATTAATGCATTTTCCAAGCTAGGGCTATTAGATCTGAAATATTTTGCTATTTTATCTACTCCTTTTAAATTTTTTCCAGTGTAATATTTATCTTTATTTGGGTCCCATATTGCAACTGGAGAGAACCCACAGTTTATTATTTTCCAAAGTCTTATGATCTGTAAACAAGTCCTATAATTGTGCAGAGGGTTTGATTACAGGGTTCCAGCTAATGGAATAATGAAATTGCTCTGTCTGTGTATCAGTAGCCTCCTAATGACCTATGAGCTTGCTGCCAGTTTCAAACAAATTTGATAGAAGGGTAGATCCTAAATATTATTGTGTTTCTAAAGTTTCATGGAAATTGTCTGGGTACTGGAGATGGACCTCAGCTGAATGTTTGCACTGAGCTGAAAGTCAAAAAAGGTAAACCAGACATTATCCTGTTTCTTAGCAGATGGATATATAGTCAGACACAGAGCATGTGCTGTCTCTTGCCTGGTAGACAGGAGACGTAAGAGAATCTAAGAGTCTCGTGCTGGGAGAAGCTTTGAGAGAAGAAAAACACGAATAAGTATAAAACCTGGTTTTATTAGTTCTTCAGCTCATAAAGTCAATTTTATAAAGTTTGAGTTGACAATGATTTAATTATGGCTAAATTCTGTCTCTGTCCAAGAATATTCTTTAAAAAAGGAGGACTAGAAGTCCACATGCTGTGACTCCCTACACTACTTCATTGGGTGAGGCAGCTAACTCATGCCTTGCAGTAAAACACTCTTAGAAAGCTATTGCAAAGGTATCCAGTCTTTTGAACTCTTCACCACGAGGGAGTGCATGAGAAACAGCAGCTGCCTGTATGGCCATCTCTGTATACCCCCCTGGCCAGTCTCTGGCCTCTTTCAAACTGTGGGTGCTGAGACAGGCAAGGAAGATTCGAGCTGAGCCTGATAATAAAATGCTGCAGTGTGGAAGGGAGATTAGACTACCGTGTAGCAGTCAGGTATCTGCTGGGGGAGACCCTGTTGTTTTGGGGTGTCCTTATGCTGCAGTGAAGGTGCTGGGGGGTGGCCGTATTGTCCAAATGAGCTCATCTAGCTCCAATATCTGCTCTCAACTGTAGTTCTCCTTGCTCACTCACATGCTGCTTAATCCCATGCAGGATCACCCTGCTAATTTGGAATAATTAAAAAAAAATCAACAGAACCAAACAACTTGATAATATGTGCTAAGGAGAGCTGGCATGATTTGCTTGTCTGTAGCACTTAAAAATGAAACGCTCCATCAGCAGGCTTCCTCAGTGCCATTCAAGGTGATGTAAACATGTACCAAAAATCTGAATAAAGTCATATTTCTAATGGTGCAGGCAAAAATTCTGACCTAGTTTAATCAGTCACTGTGCTTTTCTGGTTGTTCTGATTTGTTGTTCATTTGCGCTGGGCAGCTGGACAATAGGATTTTGCATGGGCCACAAACAATGAAATAAAACAGCAAGATGTACAGTATTTTACTGAAACATAATATAAAGGGCAGCAGGGGACTAGTCAAAGCCCAATATTCTGAGACTGTAATTTTTTATCACTAGTTTATTTCCTAAACCAAAATGTTTTTGAGTATAAATATTGGATGAAAGCAACGCTGCACCATGTTTGCTGTCATGGAGGCAAGACCAAAACCTAATTTTTATTAGAATTAAATTAATATGGCATAAGTAGTTTTACAGTTTTAACATTTTAATATTATTTATGTTCTAACTGCTCTGCATAACTAGAACTGTTCCTTGCTTCTTTTGGTTTTACTACTAATAAAAAGTAATAGGCGTAATAATTCAGGGACTGTTTGCATTTCCAGGCACTTTTGTTCTGTCGTGTTTACCTACTCAAGGAGACATACCAAAAACCAGACCACAAGAAGCTTTAACACAAAATACAGCAGCCACCTTTCAACCAGAGAGCAGGAGGAGCCTAAAACAAATACCTACAATTAGTATTATTGATTAAAGGACTTTCCAATAAAAAGAAGATTGAGCAAGTAGCTCTGGGCAGAAATCTACTAGGATGACTTTTCAGTTTTATTCAGTGCATTATAGTAATTACATTATAGGTATATTAACAGACATATTTCCGTAATTACCAATTGATTTCCCAGAGTACTCAAAAATGTGCAGAAAAATAGCCCTACTTGTGATGGACATAAAGGTAATTTTTTAGCACTGACAAGTTTTTACATTTCATTTGACAGTAAAATGAAGTATGGAAGAATGCCATCAGTCCCAGTGCCAAGTAGCTAAGAATCTCAGTCACCAGGAAACTCATGAAGTCAGATTGTGCTTTCAGGGTCTCTAATAACAAAGGAACAAATGTAGATTTCCTCTGCTAACATGACAGAGCATGTTGTGTAGAAGCAGCATTTTTACATTTTAAGGTATATTTAGCAGTACAGCTTGGAATACATTGAAGAAAATAGGTGTTGTCCTGTAACTCCTAGAAGCTTTTTCTTGGACTTTGCTGGAGTCAGGAATGTACACAGTACACATTGTACTTCTAATAGATTTATGTAAAGCAGCCTACATGTAACCTCTTTCTAGTTAACCCTTAAAGGTTAGGCAATTTGGCCTTATCACAAATGCTGACTTCAGAGAATGTAAGACTTCCTAGACTCTTCCCATTGCCAGTGCCTCCTAGGAACACTCTACAGCTCTACGAGGTTTGAAAATCCCTGTCCTGATTCAATCTCTAAACTCTTCCTTGCCTCGCTGACACTTGGAAAACTAAACAGGTTGGGGCTTCCTTAGCTGAAGGCAGCTTTTTTTAAAACCTCTCAAAACCTTTGATCAGTGACTGCTTAATGAGGAGTGATACCTTTTCACTTATCCATAACATGCCACTACTTCAGGAGTTTTTTATACAGTGTCATCAAACAAAAATCATCTTGCATTTGTGGGACTCTAATATCTTTTGCCTAGTAAATTATGTAAATTGCTTTAGTAGAGTATTTGATGTCACTATTTCTATGCACTACTTTCACATTTTCCTCTGTTACTGTAACGGGTATGGTTCTCCTTTCATACTTGCATAGTTTATGGGTCACAAACAGAAAGGAGTGAGGTGGGGGTTTTGTGATTATTAGGCGTATTGAGTAGAATGGGTTGCATCTTTATCGTTGCCAGTTCTAGTCCCCTTCATTCCACTGATACCACAAAAGGCAACTGAATATCCACTGACTTGAAAGGGCTTTGAATATAGTTTGTAGAGGCATATAATTTATATAGTTTATCAGCAAACATAAGGATCAAGTTCAGCTATTGACTAAACAAGCACAAGTGCCTTGATTTTGACTTCTTCTGTGGGATGAGTTTGAAGCTGTCATAGCCTGCTTCTGTTTTTGCTTACATTAATGTAGCAAACACGACCACAGAAGTCAGTAGAATTCTTATACAGGCATAAATTTACTAAAAGTTAGAAGAAAATTAGGCTCTAAGTCTCCTTTGCCTGAGTCATGTTTTAGTCATTGATCATTTTATCCTCAATTTGGGATAAGCCTCGATGAAATTTTGTACAGCCCTATTGTGTTTGCAATCTAAAAAGAGGTTAAGGAAATAGCCACATTGGGAGGAGTGACAATATGCAAATGCCTTTGCAAAGCACATTCATTCTCAACAGAGTTGTAACATGTCCCATGGTTCTCATTAAGGGTTCTTTGCTAAATCTTTTTGTTTTTCCTGTCTTACTGGCAAATGTTTACTATTCCCAGATATTTACTGTATTTAGCATCAAACTGTAGCTGGAATCACAGACAGCTGCTGAAAATGTTGGTGAGCACAGAAAATGCTGCAAACAAAAAAAAGCTGAAGGTGGGAGAAAGGCAGGAATTCTCACAGCCTGTATGATCAAAGACCAGGGAATGGGTTATGCTTTCCTCCACAGTGCTGGTCTTTCACAGTCTGCACTGTCTCCTTTTAAAATATGAAATATTTTCTGCAGGTCTCAAAAAATGATCATAACTTAAACATGCATCCTCCCACAATATTCACAAAATGAATGCTGCTGTTGTCGCATACATTGACACAGAAACTTCCTCTCCTTCCCAAAGTATCTCAACCTCGGAGTGTATGAACTGCTAATGCTGGGCTCACCATGGCTGATGGGGCTTCTTTAGGACAAGCAGGTATCTCACAGAATCCAGATGTTCTGCAACAGAGAGTAAGGCTTCAAGAAGCATCTCTCTCCCTTGTACCACCATGCCTGAGATAGTGTCGCATTTCCTCAGTGAAGGAAAATCCTGTGGTACCTCACAATGCATGATGTGAAATGCTGAGTTCTGATGGCAGTTGCTGCCAATTTGCTTATTTAATTCCCAGCATTTGCACATTGGTTGATGAAGACTCAAGCTCTGGCACAGAAGCCCTGATATTTTTGAAGTCCAGATCCAAGAACTAAGTATGCATGCCTGGGAAGTTTGGGCTATGCCACTGCAAGTCTGCACATAAAAGAAAAAGAAATGCAGTGAGTAGAGTCTTACGTTTAAATTTTGTGCTGGAGATTCAAAACAGCATTCTGCAAGATCTAAAAAGTGACAATGACTGCTCCCAGCCTCTGAGGGAGTTTTTAAAATTGATTTCAGGTGATTCTGGATCAGGAGGTACATACCAGTTTGAAAATGCAAATGCTGGACTGGTATATCCCATTAAAATCCTCCTGGCTCAATTACTCATCTCCCTGTTGTACATTAATTGACTTTGCCTTATCCTGTTCCCAAAAGGGAAAGTTCCTGTCTGTTTGTACTGTAAAGTTATTGATCTGGATGATGGCTGTGTCTGAGCCCTCGGAGACATTTTGCAGGAGGCAGGGGAATAAAGCACTGCAGTGTGAGTTACTGCAAATTCACATTGGGTCCAATTTTGCTCGCAGTCTGTTGAGGCCTGAGCAGTCTGCAAAGCTCAGAGACACAGCAACAATTGGACGGTAAAGGCCTCACTATGAGGGTGGGTTTTTGCAAGTGCAGCAGATCTAATTTTAAGAACCCCCAGGTGTCCTTCCTCCGTGCAACGGATACGTACGCGGTTCAGAGATAAAGTGTGTTGGCTGGCTCGGTGTGAAATAAACTGCCATACACTGATGTGGGTTGCTTTTATGTGGAGTCTGTAGAACCAGTTACAGCTCAGAGCAAATACAGCCACTTCTCTTTAAATTGTTTATGCTCCATTTCTAGTAGTTCTCCTGCTAGTACAGATTGTTCAGCAACCAAATAGCAGGCTTAATCCATCAGGTTTGAAAGAGCAGAGATATGTTGAGGACAAATTTGGCCTCATGTGTCCATGTTGAAGCTATTGGCTCTTTTGAATGTTTTATTTCTCAGTTTTTCTGTTGGCTTTTGTCTCTTTCATTCGATAAACCTCCTCTTTCCATCTGGAATTCCACCTCCTGTGTCCAAATCTGATCTTTCTAACTTTTCTAAACTTTAGGAAATAAAGAAGAAATGTACATAAGCTAGAAATAAAATGCTACCCCTGCTGAAGAAAGTAGAAAAATTGAGACTGATTGATTGATTTTGAACTTAAATATTTCAGGTTGAGGACTCAGGGACTCTGGCATCCAGAAAATACTGCTAGCATTGAAAACAGTGTGGTTTTTTTTACTATCTCTGTTTCTTCCTGGTCCATGACTAGTTGTAGAAGAACATGGAAGACTTTTTCCCTAGTGCCATGATCTCTTCCCCTGCAAAACATGATAAGTAACATTCAGTAATATTGTTATATAACTCTTAAGTGATATTTTTTGTCTAAAAATCTCAAAGTATATGACATGGGTAACTGAACAGTATCATTCCTGTTCTAGGGGAAACAGAGACTCGGTGCTGTATGTTTCTTGCTCCGTGCCACATCTGCTGAACTACAGTGGAAGAGTAAATTGCAGGTCCACTGTTCCAGATAAAACTGCTTGGGCAGATATAACTGTAGATGAGAAGGACTTAAGCAGGTACTTGCCTGGTTTATTTAAATGCCTCTCTTCCAGGCATCAGCAAAGACACTCTATTTCCTATCTTCTGACTTGAATACTCGTTTATTTTAAAATTTACTATAAGCAAGTGCTCAAGCATGTAAGCTTAAAATTCTCTTTCTGAAAGCATTCATGTGAACATGAGTCAAGTACTTGAATGTTTGTGGAAAATGAAGGCAAAAGAGGCGTAAGTGAATATTTATGGGAATTGATTGTGATATGCACCCTTTCTGTCGGACTAATCAGAACAAGACTGACTGTGTGAAGGCATTACCAGTGAGTTGCAGAGGGACCACTTGCCTACCAGTTCCAGAGAAAGGACCAGGAGCAACTACTCCGAGGAGAGCAATTACCACCCCTTGTGCATTCCTGTGACTGCACATTGCTACTCAGGTCTAGGTGAGAGCCCAAGGGATGGGATAGGCTCACACTCTCAGTTTAATATAATAGCTTCTTTTGAAAACAAGATCATATATTTATTTCCACATCATATGACTAGGGGGGAAATAAAAAAAAAGATAAAGCAGACAAGAATACTCTCATTTATTAGGCTTAGGGAGCTCTGATGTTCAAGCTTGGTTCTTGTGGGAACTGAAGATAAGAGAAAAAGCTCCCCACTGCCAGATATAACCTCTGCGGCAGGATCTCTAGAAAAAAAAAAGGAGTACATCTGAAAATGTTTTCCTTTGTACTGTTGGGTTTTTTATATTCCTAGGGACTAGCTACATGGATCTGGGAATTATATGATAAACTTTGGATTTATGCCGTCGGTTTCTATGCCTCTTATTTTTTACTTGCTTAGATTCTGATCTCAGTGCATTGCTACTTTTCACAGTACATTTAAAAAATCCACTTACACATATATGTGTTTGATATATATGTCATACCCTAAGGATCACAGTCTGGCCAAGAGATTCCCTTTTAACAATTAAAAGGAAGGAAGAAAGGAATAAAATTATTACCACATTTTAATTTTTCTCTCGGTGAACTTCATATATTGGTTCCCTCGTGCTCTTCTGAAGTATGACAGGTGTCATTTGTGCCAAAACAGTCTCGAAAAGGTGTGGTCTGGTATTCCCCGGATTGCACATCAAAATGCGATGCAAAGCAAAGAGAATGGTAGAATTAGTTTGATAGCCACTGAAGCAGGCAGAGAGCAGACATACTGCTGTCCAGAAGAAGGGAAAAATAACACTGAAGGAATGAAAAAGGATTTAGAAAAGTGTTTTCTAAATATAATTTGTTTGAGGAGCTCTCCTGATTCTTTAAGGAATAAGTGTGTTGCAGCCAATTCGGGCACAGAAAACAGACTGCTATCCCTTTTGTTGTATTAACAGACTAAATTCAACAGTATTTAATGCAAACATTTTATAAACACATCACTGTCACAGTACGTTTTGCTGTGAGGAGCATGCATCTGAATTTACAGTTCATTGTATGAAAAAAGTGATTGTTTATTTAAGATTATAAACAACTTATCATCTGTTAACTAAGTACTAGGAAAGATTGCTGTGAGTTACTAGATTGTGTTCTAGCTCGTGGTTCTGAGTATTATTGAGGAGATAATGCTATGGGAAAAAAATATAGGAACTGGCTCTTGGTTCAAAAAGAACAAATTCAGGTTCTGCAAAAGCTTGACAGAATGTAGACAAAAGCATGTACAAGTGCAACATGCAGAACAAGGTGTCTTCAGAAAGGTGAATTCCATGTAGTTTCCTGGTGAGGCCCTGTGGGACTCCTGGTTTGTACTCTTCTCTTAGTGGTCTATATTTTTAAATAGATGTAAAGCAGTCATCTTCTCCAAGTATTTTGAGGTGTACCTTTCGGTTCATGAAATATGTGCTGAATATGGATATTTTCTTGTTCAGAGTTAACCAAATCTGTGTACTAGGAGCTGATTATTTTTGACTGCCTAATGTTACCCTCTAAAAGACTTCATTTAAATGCAAGAAAATTCTCTCATAATTAATTCTGAAATATTTTGGACATACGTACAATTTTGGGAAAAACATTTTTTTCTACAGCTCTTATCATAAACAAACAATGATGCTGTCCCAGGAAAAATATATTTCACTCTCATGGGCTTTCATTGAATAAAGAGATTTTGAACTGAGCTCCTTAAAATATCAATGCTCTATATTACTCCCCAGATACAGACATAAATCTTTATAATAGTGCACTTTACAAGCAGCACTCCCGAGTCTTTTTTTGATTGGTAATCACAGTGTTTCCTTATTAATACGGTAAAAAATGTAAAAAACATAAACAGTTTTCAATCTATCTGTTCTTTCTGTATGGATATACATCAGCTTCTGCTTTAAGCAATCCTATAGTTTCAGCCATCATACTTTTTATGGCTTTATATGGGAAGGAAATTGTACCAGAAAACTGAATTCAGTGACAGCCGTTCTGTGAAGAAATCCAGTTATCTTTAGTAGCCTGGATGTACAAAAAATGTACAAAAGTTAAATTTCTGCATCATCACAGGGTTATGTTGACTGTTTTTAACATCAGTAGGGAAACAAAGTTCTAACCAATAGTTTTTTCCCCCATATATTGTCTGATTTTGGGTTATGTTTTCATTATAACAGTGTCTAAAAGACACTGTATGTTTACTAATCCTGACACTAAAATATCTGATCAAAATGTAGAAATACGCAGGAATAAAAACTAATCTAAACTTTGGATAAATTGTAAGACTCCAGATATTCCTACTATTTTTAAGCCTCAATTTTCCTATACCCTTGTACCATGACTTTGATGAAACCTCTGATGACCAAACTGCTTCCCCCGCAGTTACAGAGGCAATATGTGTTTCGCTCACTTTGATTAATGTTATGTTTGTGTTTGGTGGGAAGCTATGAATATGTAGGCTCCCATACCTTGGCATGAATTCTGGTAAACCCACGTCCTTCCCACTAGCAACTTGTATTTCTGGAAGAATTCACCCTCATCTGGCAGACTCTCATTCCTTACCTTTTTGTATGCCTGGACAACATTTTTAGGAAACCTTGTCTTTACCTTTGGGAAGGCAAAGCAACTGGGTATTTTTTTTGTGGAAGGTACAGAGGGATTAAGAGGTCTTTCTTACACAGTCTGTTGTGTGCTGAGGTAAATGTCATGAAACTCCAAGAACTGGATGTCTTTAGAGTAAAGCACCATTTTGGCAGTGGTGAGTATTGACGTGATTCCCATTTCAGAATATTATTTTGGCTTTATTGCTATTTGCTGTTTGCCAGCTGTCATTATTTGTTGAAGTCACCTACAATGAAGACAAATGGAAAGTGAGCCTGTTTCTTAGACTCAAGTCAAAGTTAAGGCAAAGCCTGAATGCACCACTGCTATTTGTCACTGTCAGTATGATACTTCCTTAATGCTGGTGGAGCCTGAACTTCTCTGGAACAGGCCAGGCACTGGTCTACAAGTGCCATGCAGATGCTAAATCCACCATATTCCAGAGAGTATTTGTGAAGTAGGATATGCTAACTTTCTGGAACATGAGCAGCTAATATAACACAGACTTCATAAAACACACAGTATGGCTTTAGGAGCATCTTCTCTGGAGTTTCATAGAATATTCCCTGTGTTTTCGCTCTTCCATGGAATTATACTCTACAAAGACTGTGCTTACATCTTAGGTGTATAATTTATAGGGTAACTCTGGGAACTTATTTGCTACTTAGACTAAGGGATAATGATAAATACTTAATAAGGATTTTGTCCCCATGTCATAGGACATTTCATAAGAATGCCATGGAAACACAGTTTTGTTGAAGAATCTATAGAACACTACAAAAGCTGGCTGGATGACTACATGTAGGTCATCAAGTGAAGGATTTCCTGTCAAAATACAAGTTTATGTTGATTAAGATTTGCAGAGATCTTGGCTACCTTTTTGGTCTAGTTCAATGTGATACAATATGAACCTTATGGAAAATGTATGCCTACAATATTTTGATATGTAGTTGATATGAAGCTGGTGGGACTGCAAGGGTGCTGAAAAATGGGATTAATATTCAAAATTATTTTGACAAGTTGTAGATGCAGCCTGAAAAAATGGATGAAAAATTAAATTATACAACAAAGCAAGTATATCAGGTAACCAAATACATGACAGGAAGGTTGGTTGGGATCAGCTTTTCAGAATTAGTTTTGGGGCTAGTATGGATTACAAACTGAATATAAATCATGATGCTGTAGGAGAGACAAGATTAATGATGGGATTTATAAACAGGAAGGCAGTCTGTCATGCAGAAGAAGTCCTTGTACTCTGATCAGAAGTGGTAAAACCTAGCTTAACTGCTAGGTCCATTTTTTTTGAGACTTACAAACAAGAAGTGGATCTTACAGAAAGAGTTGAGAGAAGGGAAGTAGAAATGACAAAAGTTCCGTAAAGTGACTTCTTGAAGTACTGTAATACCATTTGTAGAGTTTGGTGATAAGACATAGCTGGAGAGAAAACTAAGGCACTGAGATGTAGGGTTTTCTGGTTCTGCATAGAAAATTCTCACCTGCAGTATGTTTGCGGTTTGGAGCAGTCTTGTGGAGAAGCAAATTTTCGTAGTCAACCATGTACTGATCATGCAGTCCACAGAGGGTAAGAAATATGTAACCCTAAGTCTTCCTAAAGTGCGACACATATATGTCCCGATTAATAGACAGAAATCTTATACTTTCTTGTGAATCATTATTATTAAGCACTATTTATCAGGTTCATTGTTTGGCTCTGGCATTCTTTAGGTATAAATTAAGGTATTTTCCTCTGGCTGTATTTCTCTGTAAAATAATAAAAAAATCAACACTTTTTAGATTTTTTTAGAAACTATGATGTCTACCTAGTCAAAGTAATGCTTATTCCAATCCTGAGTGACTCATCATGGTGATAGCCCAGAAAGAACTCTGAGTGCAATATGTCTGGGGAATAATGTGAACGGTGGAAAGGGGCTGTGCTGAAGACTCACAGTGGCAAAACGACTGACATATTAATTGACTGGGATGGACTGTAACATAGCAGAACATAATAGGAAAACTGGGATGGTATAATGCTGCAGAAGTCTTCAAAATCTGTTGCACCACACTAGTGATCCAGTTCCTCCTTTTGCCTAAGGTGAAAGAAGTATATCTAGACCATTCCAAATTATGTCTAATTTTTTCTTAAAAATCTCTCACCCTTGCTAAAGGCTCTACATAATTCCTAGGTTTCCATAGATATATAACTTTTCTTATACACACAAGACACACATATATATATATGAAAAAAAAAAAATATATATGAATTTTCTGCTGAAAAATAAGCCAATTGCCAAATACTTCTTCTCATTACTTTAATGGTTCCTTCATTACCACACCAGAGTGTGATGGTTAGGGTTTATCATACATTTTTTTTCTAATTATATCCCATCTTCTAAACATCTTACTGTTCCTGCTGCTCTTCAGTCCTTTCAATTTGTCTACATCTTTCATAAAGTATGACACTGAGAACTGACACAGAAGTACTGCTGAGCTTGCTAGCAATGGGTAGAGTGAGATGATTCCTTCCCATGTCTTACACAGGATGTTCTGGTTAACACATATCAGAATGACATCTGTCATTTTTTTTTGTAACAGCGTTACACCACAGGCTGAGAATTAGTTACTCTGCTGTCTTCCACCACACCAGGCTCTTGTCTATGCCACTGTCTTCTGAGTAATTAAGCACGAGTGCATCAGTGCTCTTGGTTGTTTTTTGTTTTCTTTTCTCTATGGTTTCTTTACTTTCTGCCTGTCTGTACTGGATTTTGTCCTATTGACTTAGAAGCCATGTTAATATGGCTAAGGAAGGGTCTCAGGCTCAACCAGAGTAAGCAAAGTGTCAGTACTTCAGAGATTTTGTGTGTTAGCAGCTAACCATCTGGGAATAACACTGTCTCCTGATGGTGAACATGGACTTATTCTTGTGATACTCTGGGTCATGTCAAGGGCTGAACTCTCTGTGCTTTGCTTTTTTTCCCCTTGAATTATCCATGTGTTGTAGCAGCTATGACACCAGACACAGGGCTGTCTCAGGAACTAGAGTGAATATGAAAGCTGGTGTTAGCATGTAGAATGAAATATAGTGGTGAACTCTGTCAAAACTAAAGATCAGACTGGGCCCTTGTACCTGTCACTTTGCATGAAAAAAGGAACAAATCCTAGGGCTTTCTTCCAAAGGACCATGAGCATTGCAATCCCAGATAAAAGAGGAAATATGCCACTGTTTAGTCACATTTAGTTTAGGTTTCCATAAATCCCTGATCATGGGTATCTTTACAAACTGCACTGTACAGAGAACTAAGCTGCTCTTGAATATTAATAACCCAGACTAGCCAGATCAATTCTGTATTAAGGTCATGTCACTCACTGCCTGCCTGATGATGTCAGGGCAGTTCCAACAGTCTTTAAAGTACCATATAATTTAAGGCCATGAATGCTAATTAAAACTTTTGGCTCCATTAATGCACATGTTCAGGAATGACTCGGAGTTGTGTAAAATACTGGGCTTTTGTCTATAATGGGAACATCAGTGGAAACTCATAGGTGCCAAAGGCTTTGCATGTTCTGCCCCCAGCTTTGGAGCATGGTGCCAGCTGAGACTCAGAATGTTAATTCCATAAATGCCTTCAAGTCAAGACTACAGGCATGTTTGTTTAATCTGGCTTTTCCTGAACAATGGCTCTGTCTCTGGGTGCATTCTCTGAAGTGCTGAGAGATTTTTTTTGGTGTTTTTTTTTAACATGAAGAATACCCCATACGTAAATGTATAAAATGTGTAATATATTTTTAATATGCAGTGATACATTTATCTTCATCACCCTATACAAAAAAGGAAGCTCGAATTCGTCTGATTCCAAGAACTCGAAAGACTTTTTTTATACTAGCAATGAAGTTAAAAAAATCAGCCCCTTCTAAACTTGTATATTACATAAATAATGAACATTAATGCAGTTTCAAAAATGGTAGCAATCATTTCTCAAATGTATTGTTATTTTAATACCCACAAGAGATTACTTTGATTTTCTGAATAATATCTAGGTTTACAGCAGGAACTGCACAGCCTGTGTGAGTAATATGAGACCTAATTTTGTTATAGCCTGAAATCAATAAATATGTGCTTTTAAAAGTGAGTTATTGATGCCATTTGAGCAAAATCTCCTTACCTAGACTTTTGGCACAAACTTGGATGCACCAAGTTTGGTTGGAGGAAAAACCAAACCCTTCCAGTCAAGGCTGACATTTTGCTGTTGTTTATCTCTCTTCACCTTCAACCCTCCCCCATCTCTCCTGCTTGCCTTCACCTGGCTGCCTTTGCTCATTTGCAAATCTCAATTGAACACTTTTTTTTTTAATTTGCAAGAAGAAATGCAAATTGCTAAAATGCAAATGATGGTAGTGACAAGAAGCTATATGCAAAAATATGATATAGGACTTTGATATAGAACCAATTGTGTCTGTGGGAATGACAAATGATACTCATATAGTTAAAATGCTGCATTTATTTTACCATGATTCTCCATGTGGACATTCTTACTTAGAAGTAAATACTTTTTTTGTTTCTAGTTTAGATAAACTGCTTTCAAATCAACAGAAGCTAAAATGGATAAAACCACTCATTTTGCTCACATGCACACACACATTCACATCGTTATGGAGGAAAAAGGGGGCTATATTGTCCAACTACAGTGTTTTAAATTCCCACATTACTATATATTGTTATAATTTCTGATATAGGCAGGCTCTTACACTCCATATGGCTTCCATATGCACAAACCCTTGGTTACTGAAGATGGATGAAAGCCATATTGTTTTTTAATGCATATGCTGAGGAAAAAGAGCTATCACTAACCTGTGAACTGATTATACCTGGTATACTTACACTGATGCTGTTAAAATATAACTATAGTTGCATAAAGCTGTGCCTATAGCAGAAGCCTTTGGTAGGATACAAAGGGCATTTAAAAGCAAGTTATATTTTTTAAAAGGAATTTCCATTATTGGCAGAAGTTTATAAAGATATTTTTACTGAAAAGGAAATGTTTTTTCTGATGCAGCTCATTTTATGGAAGGAGACGGTAAAAGCTGTGTTAGAAGTATCCTCTTGGTGGTAGGACAGCAGTCACAGCAGGACAGGATGCTGGTAGAGCTCCCCTGACAAACGCTCTTACTTTAGACCAGGCCTCAGGGTCCATTTCTTAAGGTGTTATGTAAATGGACTGTTAAAACCATTGTGACAGCAGAGAAACAAAGACCATTCCTTGAGGGGAAAGGAATATGTAAAACTGGCTGGAGACAGTCCAACAGTTTGGGGTAAGGTTGTCCTCCTCTTCTGGATCTGGCTGGAAGATCCAACAGGCAAAATTGGGTTCAGTGAGCCTTGGCAGGGCCGTAAAGATGTCTGAGCTGAGGTGGTGGGCAAAGTACAGGGGCATCTGGGAGGTTTGGCAGTAAAGACGGCTCATGTCACTGAGTTCAAGCCCCATTTTGGCCCCTGTTTGGTTTTCCTGGGACTTCAGTGTGAGGCAGAAAGGTTGCTGTAGTGGGGAGAGTGCAAGTGTTAGAGGAGAGGTGCAAAGTCTTGTGCAGGCACTCTTCACTGCCTTGCACGGAGGAAGGATGAGCAAAAACATGTGGATAAACATGGTCCAAGTGGCAGATGTAGCTTTCACAAAGCACCCAGATATTTCATGGTTCATTTCCCATGGTTCTGGATCAGTGTCCTCAGAGAGGTCATAGGCAAAGATCTGCTGAGAAGCAGCTTATTTTACATTTTTCATACATTTACAGAACTATGATCAAAATACTGAACCAGAAGGAAGAACAAGGCTGTGGGTAACCTTGGGTAGAGCAGTCAATAATCTCTGCTTTCATTCCACTCCCTCCTGCCTCCATGCACCCTTAGACACTGGGTGGATCATGAATTAAGGTCCGTGCTGGGCATATTGGTGTCAGCACACAGTATAGCCTGAATCCAACAGAAGTGCTCTTGATCTATCAGCAACATGAAAGAAATATTACAGCTCAGTGGCAGCAAGCAGGGGAAAAAACAAATAAAATGTTATTATAATATTTCCTGTTAAGGAAGTTGAGATAATATTGTGGCTGGTAGCTGACCAGCTGCTTTCATTTAATATTTTTCTAATTTTAGTCAGTGTTGGTCAAACAAACACAGCTTTCAGGGGATTTCCTTCAATGTTAACAGACTGTCGTGTAGTTGGTTGAACAGAAGCTTTGCAGTGTGAGGTATGACCAAGAAATGTGCCCTTTATAAAAATAGTGCTACATTGGTACAATGTAGCTGTTCTTGAGGGGAGCAGATTTTCAAAACCTGGGATCCTGGTTGCGCTATTCATTGGCTTTACCCTGCTGCAATCACACACCTCTGGGGGACTGGACTTGGACAGGGCAGACCTGCTTATAGTAGTGCAAATCAGTAAGGAAAATAGAGATATTCCATATTATGGCTCTACTGATGCTGGAGTTTGGCCTAGGGAGCTCAGCCCCTGGAAACAGCAGCTGTAGCTGGAGGTGCAAATGAGCTGTCCTGCACCTGCAAAAAAGTAAGTCTGAGACTCAGACCTTCTAAAATTATTCCTGGGCACAGAATGGGCTATTATAGTGAAATTTTCAAAGAACTCTTTGTAGGGCAAAAAATAAAATTTGTTGGCTGGCTGGTAGCAGAGAGTCATAGACAGTCTGCCACTGTGTACTCAGTGCCCAATGTGCTGCTTATTCTAAGTTGAGCTGCTAAATTGCTTAGTGTTAATAATTTGGTTTTTGTTGCAGTGGTGGAGCTGCCTGCCTGCTCATGGGACTATGGCTGGTTAACTATTGCCTCCCCAAGGGTTGCTACCCTCCATCCTCTTCTTGACCTTCTTTTTGCTGCCAAGTTGCAAGACCTTTACGTCGCATGCCTTGCTTTACAAGAGTTTTTCAGCATGTATCAGATGCTTGCGTGAGTCAGAGAGCTGGCTTCCACTTGAGATTGCTAAAATCCATAACACTGGGATTCAGGGCCACAAGCTTCTCTAACGATCATAACCAAAATGTCATGGCAATGTGGTTCCTGCATTCAGCAGAATTATGGTTTGCTACAGATGTTTATGAGTGCATGGGCACAGTTAGAAAGTTTGCTGCCCAGTCTCCATTCTGCATGGAAGGATTTGAAGAAAAACCCAGGAACCAGACCCATTTTAGAAACTGTAAAAGCTGTTTTGGAGTATTCAGGAGTCATGACTAAACTCACTCGAATGTTAACAAATTGTGTAATGCTATCAGTGTTATGTGTTGAAGGGAGAGGGAACAACCAGAAACATATGTCATCTTGTATCTGTTTCATATAATACTATTATGATCAGAAACTCTACATCATCTTAGCATTCTGATATTTGTGCTCCATTAGTATGTCTGTAACACATTGGTTCAGCTGAGAATTTAAGTGATGTTTTCATTTTGCTTAATAGTTGGTAATGGAAACACAGTCTGATGTCTCAAAATCAATCTGTGAAAGCCCTAAGTCTTTGCTGAAGAATTCAGTGGTGAAACTGCAGCTCCCTGAAACCTCTGAGACAATTGGTATGCTTGCAAATATTGCAAAGGAAGAAAAGGAAGACAGAATAGTGAGTTGCCAGAAGGAAGGACCAGGAAGAAGAACAGCTTTCAGTTTATGAATGTTTGTGTTAGAATGACAAAGTACATATATCCAAGGGAGGCCAGGCAAGGTAATCTTACTGAAGACATTCTGAGGCTGGCAACGTTCTTCTTATTCCCATGTGGTGGGGGGAAACAGTTTTCCCCCTGAAGTTATAAAATGGTAAAACCCCAGGGGGTGGTGACCCTTGAAGTTTTGAGGTTTTACCCAATGAGCACTTCTGCAAAATATAAACATATCACAAGCAGAACAGAAGAGAAGGGTAGTTGTAGTTGTTGTAGGAGTAGCCATGTTGTAAGGCCACAAGGAGTGAGGGCAGGAGCCCCTGGGGGGCTCTGGCCCCTCAGCCCCCGGCTGGGGGAGCTGCAGGGAGTTGGAACAGCATAAAGCTGGGCTAAGTACCTGTGGCTGAAAGCTAAAGGAGTTTTCTCCACTGTGAGTGAACAGAGACAGAGCAGAAGCAGCACCCAGAGATTGTGGCTAAGAGCCAAGAGACAACTGAAGAAGCGGCAACAAACATGCAGCCAAGGAAGACACAAAGTTGTCTAGAGAGCCGAGAGAGAGCCAGCAGCAGAGAGAACTAAGCTCAAACAGAGACAGAGTTGGGGTAAGAAACTGAACCAAAAACCCCAAACTCCTTTCGTGACCTTTCCTAAGTGGAAAGGATGGACTCCTACTGAATGGAAGTCCTAAAACTGCAGCAGCACTGCAGAGAGGAGCTAAAAAGTTCAGAGAAGGAATGCGGAGAGGGTGACCTTGGCCCCCCCCGCTGCTTGAGACAGAGCACAGAGCTCTGCAAAGGGGACTTGAACCTCCTGAAGATAAGGACCATCACGAAGACCCCTGTGCTTTGTGGTACGACATGGTGATAGTGCCCTTGTCCTGGGAAATGCAGCCCATGGAAGAGAAGACCCTCGCTTTAGACGATGGGCCACGAGGGCTTGGATACCCCCTAGTGTGTGCTGGCAGAGATCCAGATACAGCTGCTGCATGAGAAGAGTGAAACAGAGAGACTGCTGTCCTAGAGAGACTGCTGCTCTGAGAGTAGAAAGGGATCTTTTCCTTCTTCCCTCCTGGACTTTTATTTGGAGGAGAGAAGAGATTTGATCCATTGTAAATACTTATGTCATGGTAGAGATAATTAAGATTGTATATAATGTATTGTAGTATTTATTTTGTACAGTCATTGTAATATATTCCCTTTCCCCCATTCTGAGTCTCGTGTAGTGTCTGGAAACCATCTCACACTGGGTTGAGATGTGGGAGGGGTTTTGGACTAGGGAATTGGATTTTGGGGTTCTCAAACCATGACATCCCAACACTTTGTTAAAGCCAAAGACTTTCTAAAATGTGTATCTGCAGGTAGTATTCAGTCCTGTTGAACTGTGTTTTAAAAGTTTTATAAGGCTATTCTTCAAAAAACAACCAAGTGATATATATATAAAAAAAGAACAGTATTTGGAAATTACAGGAAATTATAGACTTTGCTCTTGAGAACGTGTTCCCAAATTTTTGCTCTTTCTTTACTCCTTCGCTAGCATTGCAACCAAAGCTATCTGCAACTAGCAGTGGATTCAGAGAAAAAGAACAAAACTGTGCATTAGTGACTACTACAAAGAAAACATGAAAGAGAGGACGTCATGGAGGACATCTGCTATTACTCAAACAAGAAGAGCAGACATTCTTCTGGTAGCCAAAACCAGCATTATGGTCACATTAAGAGTACACGTGATGTAGTCCTGATGGCACTTTAATTTGGTGTTCAGTCTTTATGCACTAACTATACAAACCTTGCCCTTATGCCACCTAATTGCACAGGGTGTGTCACACTTTTCTACTCACTACCAGCTTTGCACATTGAAAATGGCAGGTTTCCCCCCATAAAGGGCTTGTTCTTAATTTTTCATCCTCAATTAAAAGAACCACACATTTGCCATATTAAAATTTAAAATTGTGTTTATTGAGACATATGGGTATTTACTATGTGCAAATGTTATGTTTACTTCGAGATGTTTTCATATCTGCATATTTCTGTTAGTGATAATATTATTATGGCAATTCCTACATAAATGTGTGTGGTGTGTATTTTCAGTGTCTCTGGAAGTATTTATTAGTTATCTTTTTGCTAATCACTTTCAGAATGTAAAATATTGAATTGTGGGTTAAATAGTTCACAAACATCTTGATTTCACTTTCCTTTTATAGGGAATATTTGAGGCAATATTAAATCTGAATTGAGACAACCTAGGCAAAGCTGTCTGTAAGTTTTCCTGAAAAGCTACATTTGGTTCAGTTTATTGAGAACTTTAATGAAAAGAGATCTGAGGAGAATTCTCAAACTCTTGGAAAATATTTTGTAGGCTGGCAGGAGGGAACACTGCAGTTTCTAGAAGCGAGGACAGAATCTGACCTACAGATATAAGGAGATGACTGGAAAACAAAAACAGCTTGGAAGCCTTATATTCACAGATGCTTTTATTCTTAGTATGCCATTCAATTAAACATTCTCTGAGAATGTATGGCAATGCTTTCTCATATTTTCTCATTAAAAAGCCAGTTCCTTGAAACAATACTAGGGAAATCTTTGGCCACCAAAATAATCCACTTATTACTGTTTGTGACCTTGGCATTACTAGCTCTGAGGTGAAAAAATTAAAAGAAGACCAAGCATTGTGACCTGAAGTGAATGAGAGTTTTGATTCTCATTTCAGCAAGGCTCAGATTTTGTAGATTTGAATGTAGCAACTACAATACCCTCTTTAGCCTAACACTTCCTAAAATTACCTGAAACTCATGAATGTAATGGTAATGTGATGTACCTGAAGGACACATCTACACCGGTGTCTTAGTTCACATAAAAAGTGAACTTTTTATGTGGATGGTAAAAAATGGGATCCTAATCATCCCTACTTGTGGTATGTCAGGGAATCTCCATGGCATACTGGACCACAATTTCCTGGCTTCCTCATAGATGTGGGATCATGGTCCAGGAGATCGTGGGGGGAAAAAAAAAAAAGAGAGGAAAGTGACATTAATTACTGTTGTCATTTTTGGTATGCTAGCTGAGTTACTTCAGGATAAATTGGGCTCACTGTTGAGAAGGAAATTCTATAATATGTTGTGTACTTATCAGAGTAGTGGAATACACTGAAACACCATTTTGCAATGACCCACTTCATCAGAGCATTCTCATCACAATAGCAGCTGGTTGGCTTTATGTCAAATGACTTATAAGGCAAGTACCCTAGTTTAAAGATAGTGATTATCATGATTTATCAGATATACTTTAGCATCCTGACAAAGAAAAAAACATTGGTGTTATGGACATATCACCTTAAACACTATACAAATGATTTGTCTCTCGAATATCACTTAAATTTCAGTCAGTTAGGTAAAGCTTGGATTCTTGGCGAAGAAAAAAAAGAGGACAAATATAAAAATAACATTAGAAAGGAAGAGAACAAAAAAAATCTATTTATTACATTTCAAATTGCTTTTGCTTTGAACACAATGTGAATCTTGTAATGGCAAATCTTATATTTCTGTGAAATTGGCATATGGAAGAAGAATGTATGAAGAGCTCCAAGTCAACTGAGAGAATAATTTACATGATATCTTCACCTCTGAAAATGCAAGGATTCCCAGGCAGTAAGTCAAGAACATTTAAAAAACCCTCCACTTGATGAAATGAAACTGTATTATTTACAGTTATCAGGGAGAGGGATTTTCTCAGTATGCTACCTTGCTGAAAAGAAGGGGGCACAGCAAGGTTTATGGGACTAAACACATCATGTTTTTATCATGAGCGCTGAGTGATCTAAGTGGGTGGGTCCTGCAAAGCATGCTAGGTTGTGTCACAGCAGTGTGGGGTTGTAAAGAGAGGTCAATAATTTGAAATATTTCAAAGCATTTCAGAATTTATTAGGGATAAATGCTCCTGAGCACCTCATATTTTCATACTTTCACTCTTGCTTAGGTGTTTAGTGGCTGCCTGGAGACAGATAACCTCTGTGGTTATCTGGTTAGCTCTTAATACCTAATTATCACTTCATTGCAGACTTTAAGCTGAGTGATTGAGATTGAATACGTTTAAAAGTCTGTAAACAAGGACTTTTAAATATGATTTTTTAAAGAAATTAAGTGAATTATTCCCCTAATAGGAATACCATATCTTCCTAAGGACCTTGTTGATTCTCTGTATGGCTAAATCTATAACCTTTCTAAGGCATGTTTTATTTATGGATGTGCACTCAGCTGATGAGAGGGAACATTTGTGTACAATTTTGTATGCATGCACTGCCGTGGAAAAGCAAACAAAGCTGATAATTTCTAGAACTATGTGAGGAACATCAAGGGCACAAATACCAGTATATTTCATGAAATGGATGTAGGGACAGGTGATCTCAATCAGATCATACATACTGTTTTCTCTTCTGCCTTACCTGTCCTCTGTGGGTGAAGGAAACCCTCTTGTAAGTATCTATAAAGTAACCAGCTCAAAAGGAAATGTTTTTCTCCTACCATCAATTTTCAGTTGTTGTTTTTCTCTAATTCCTAGAATTGTGTATAAAAGTGAAAAGCCTTCTTAGTTGAGGAAATATGTTATTCTTTGTACAAGCTACACCAATTTTTCATTAAAATATCTCATGACAATGAGTTCCATACAGTAACAGACTCTTTTGCATTTCTGTTTTGCACTAAAATCCAGAATCAGTAATATGACCACAGATCTCATCTCAAATTTATTTAGAAAATCAACAGAAGTCTGTTGAACTTAGAAATGCTTGTCTCTGGTGTACCTAAGAAGAAAATTTGCTTATTTGTGTATATTTGCCATTTTTCATAACTGAAAAAAAGGAAAACAACCTCATACCCATAGGTTTATTCTGGGGAGGTTGTTTCCTTGGGACTGATATGTAACCCCACTCATAACTTCCCTTCCTACCTGATTTAGTTTTGGTTCTAAGTCATTAAAACAGGAGAAATGAAGTTGAAATATATTGCTGTGATTTCTGCATGGTGAACATAAAAATGCTAAAGGTACCTGCTGCTCCAGGAATATGATGGCTCTCCACAGACCCAAATAATTTGGGCAACAGAAGCAGGTGACTAGTGACTGCAGTACTCGCAGCCCAACATTTCATTCAGTACAATTCTGAAGATGACTAGAAAAGAAAGAATATAAATGTTCAGGATTAGTTTGAGAATATGCCAAGTTCTTTATGAAATAAGAAAGAAGTCCCAGGGAAAAAAAGGAAGGATCATTCAGAAAAAGAGTATTTACTTTGATTCTAACTTGTAGGAGGAAGTGTACCACTGGTGTACAAAAAGGCTACAGTGCAATTTGGTATAGGAAATATTATTGACAAGCAGCTTTATTGGAAATGTTAAGATAATGTTGCTCTTACTCTGCAACTAAATATTTATTTTGCAAGGTGTCATGGTTTGAGATACCCCAAAATCTAATTCCCTAGCTCCATCTCCCTCTCCCACATCTCAACCTAATGTGAGATGGGGTTTTCCAGACAAAACACACCAGACGCCAAAATGGGGGAAAGGGAATATATTACAATGACTGTACAAATAAATATCATAATACATTATACACACAATCACAACTATCTCTACTATGACATATAGTATTTACAATGGATCAGATCTCTTCTCCCCTCCAAATAAAAGTCCAGGAGGGAAAGAAGGACAGATCCCTTCCAGTCTCTCAGGGCAGCCGCTTCTTCAGAGTAGCAGTCTATCTCTCTCTCATGCATGCAGCTGTTGCTGGATCTCTGCCAGCACTCACGAGGGAGGTATCCAAGCTCCCTCGGCCCCTTGACGCAGGCAAAGGGGTCTTCCTCCGTGGACTACGTCACCCCAGACAAAGGTCGTTCCACCACGTCATATCACGAGACGCAGGGGGTCTTCGTGACGGTCTGCTATCTCCAGGAGATTCAAGCTCCTTGCAGGGCCTCTGTGCCCTGTCTCAGGCTGTGAGCTTTGTAGCTTGCAGCAAGGGAGGGCCCCCAAGGTCAACCTCCCACACCGTCCTGGCTCAGCTCTCAGGACGACAGCTTCTCAGCTCTCAGGACGACTGAGCTTCTCAGCTCCTCTCTCTCTCCAGTGCTGCATGTCCAAAACTCTTCTCCTTAATAGGAGTCCATCTCCCTCTTTTTCTCAGAAGGATCAAAGGAGTTTGGGGGGGTCTGGAATCAGTTCTTACCCTTAGAACTCAGTCTCTCAGCTACTGGCTCTCTTTTCCTCGGCTCTCCTTCCAGGAGTCTTCTCTGCGGTGCTGCATGTTGTTCTTGCTGCTCCTCCGGTTCAGGTCTTATCTATCCTGGCCCTCTGCCAGTCTCTGGATGCTGCATCTCTGCTTTCTGCTCTGTCTCCGCTGCCCAGTTTGGAGAAAACACCTCCCGGCTTAACTACAGACACTTAGTCCAGTCTAACACTGTTCCAAGTCTCTGCAGTCCCCCCAGCCAGGGGCTGGAGGCCCCAGAGGCCCCGAGGGGCTCAGAGCCCCTTCCTCGTGGCTCTACAACATGGCCACTTCTTCTAACAACTCCCAAACTACAACTCTTCTCTTCCGTTTGCTTGTGGTATGTTTACATTTTGCAGGAGCGCCCATTGGACAGAACTTCAAAACTTCCAGGGGTTTCCACCCCTTGGGGTTTTACCACTTTCTTAGCCTCTGGGGGAAAACAAGATTCAAACCACTACACAAGGAAATTATATTTTTTAAAGGACATGTCCTTCAGTGTTGCTTCCTTTCATACAAGTATTTTCTGAGAGGTGTTCCTTAGAAAGAATATATGGATCTGTTGGCTCTGAACATTCTGGTTTTTTATTGTTTACTGTCACAAACTGAATAATCTGGAATGGAGTAAAACTTAGTCTGATTGTATCATTGCACTAGTTAGAAGCATGTGCTTGAGGATGTATACTATCTGCCTGTACCAAAGGGCTCCATGTGGGAAGTCACATGCTTTTCAATGCCTGTGGAACTCAGCAACTGAATTGAGAGACAAGGTCACATTTCACACCTTATTCACAAAGCCTGTTCATGAAATGCCTCTTATATAAAAACGTCCCAGACTCCCAGGAAAGAACTATGGGAATGGAATTTATAAGTAGGAAGTTCAAAACTTACATGGAAGAGAAGTCCCAGGAGGCTAAACTACTGGGCCTATGCCACTTATTCAGCAAAACAATGAAATCAAAGAACACATGATAAGTGGGAGCCAGACAATACTGAGCCACAGTTTTCTAGACAAATCATAGTAAAACTGTGTTGTAAGAACATCAGAATCTAATTCTCATTATGGTAAAATGAAAAGTATTGAGGGAACTGGAAATATCATCATCTCACAGTGATATATTTAAAGTTGGTGAACAGCTGATATTCTTCCATGTATTTGTTAGTAGTCCCAGAAAGTTACACAAGCAAATAACAAAAGCTAAGCTTATTCTGAACTTGGCAGGGGTCTAGATTTAGATTTTTTCATGTGACAATGAAATGATATATGAATTGGTGACAGGAAAAAAAAAAAGAAAACTCACCTGCTATTGCATTAACCTTAGCTAAAAGAAGAACTGAAAAAAGATTATCTAATATACTTTTTACTTCAACTATTAAAGACTATCTAATTATTTATAAGATTAGAGAAAAGTATCTCAAGCTTAGTAAACAGACAAATGTCTTAAGGGGCTGCAAGAGTATGCAGGAGGTTATTTTCCCTAGTGATTCTTTTTCTATTTGTCAGAGTAAACTCTCTAAATTTAAAGCCTCAGCAGAGTTCTTGTTTTTTTTAAGCCTCAGCAGACTTCTTGTTTTTTAAAGCAGCTATTGTTCTGACAGTCTCTTCATTTTCCCTTTATTCTTTTTCTTTCAGCAGACCTGTGCACCAGAAACTGAAATGTAATGTGAGTTTTGTCAAATCTACATCAAAATAAAGTTCCAAAGCAGTATTTAACAGGAAATGGAAAGAAAGCAATCTAGTTTGCCACACTAGCTTGATGCTTAGTTGTCATATTTCTTGCATTTGTGATTTCTCCCTTTGATCACTCTAATAACAATTCCTTAGACTATTAAAACTGGAAGCCAGAAACATGCTAGTGAAAAATTCTACTTTTCACCATTTATGCTGTGTGTTTAATTTTTATGATTTACTCTCTTTGGACCCTGAGAAGAGGGCTAATTTTACCACCCTCTTGCCCCAATATTATACCAATGTAAACCTGTCAGGATTCATTTGTGAAGAGGTTAGTGATGTGTGCTTGATAGGCTTTGTTAAAACCTACTTTTAGGCCAAGCACCTTTGATGAGGTGGGGTGAGTGTAGTCAGTAGGATTTTTCTGTATTGCTGCTAGCAGCACAGGAAAAAGTAGGGAGCAGGTAAGAGTGGCACAACATGGATATACTAGACCCTTACTTTATTTCTAGTCCTCTTTTAGAACAAAACCTCTCCTTTCTGAGAGGTTCCCCTAAAGGAAAATGCTCACATTTAATCTGACCGGAGAGCAGAGTGCTGGGGAAATGGTCCTTTTGATTTTTGTTCCCTCTAGCACTTCAAAACACTTCCAGATGAACAGATAACCACTGTTGTTTGGATTCCTCTTTTAAGCATAACCAATGGTAAATATTGAAGCAAAACAACAAAGGTGAGAATGTTATCTCTTACCTCACAAGAGTCTGAATTACCCGATCGATGTCACAAATGTAACAAGGATCATAGGAAGAACTTGGAAATGTTTACCTTTCCACCTCTCTGTCAACACCCGTGGAGTTGTTTGCACTAGGTATTTTGCATGATGCTATTTTTTGGCTGCTGTTTGACACCATTTACGAAGCAATCTGTGTTTTAACATGGACAGTGTTAGTCTCTGAGTTGCTAATACCTTTAAAGCAACCTCCACGCATTTTCTTTCCTTGTTTTTTATGGAGTCAATGTCTGAAGTTCAGTGCTTGTAAAAATGTGGGACTGGCAGTGTTAGCTAAAGCCATCTACTCTGAGAGCCACTAGCAAGTAAGCTCCTCTGTGCAGCAATGCCAATGCAGTACGGCCTAACTTTGCTATTTCTTCCCAGACTGCTCCTCAGATGAGCTTGTTTTTGTGGCATGGGCAAATGGAAAGCAGGATGAGGCTACCATGGTAAATTCCTTCTGGGATGCAAGGTAAAGTCTGAAGGTAGGTATTTAGGGTGAAATGCTAGTGCAGTGACCTGCTCAGAAAGGGAAGCTGTTGTAGGACTTTTCTGCACACTAGTGCTGATATTTTTTTTCCATTTCGTGTAAGTCTACCATTTCAGAATCATTGATACCAGGTCCTCAGGGCATGCTTTGGCTACTGTAGCTGACTAGATGAAGTATGGATCCCTTATTAACTTGTCAAAGTGTGCTGCAGCTGCATCATTTGCTCACCCATTTGCTTAACTTGAATAAAGGTTGTTGGTTAGGCTTCTGTTGAATTGTGCTCTCCTGCTAATTATCAGTGTATTTGTTTTAGAGACAATTAGCCACCTGGTTCATTCTCCCATTGAAGTCAGGTCATCATGAGTTACATCTGCTTTCAGGACTCTTCAAGTCCAAGACATAATAAAAAGATCATGGCTATGATTATAAAAAGCATGCAGGGTTGGGTGTAAGTTGTACAGTGTTCTGAGTTCCCAAGGAGGATTGGGTTACAAAGCTCTTGCAGGGGCTTCCTTCTGCCACAAAAGATGCATGTGAATAGAGAACAGTTTTTGTGATGCCTGAAGTCCTTTAGCCTATGAATGGTAAAGAATGTTTGCAAAGGTAGATGAATAAAGGCTAGGCAAAGTGAGACATGATACTTCCCTTTGGCACTGCAGTGATACTACACAAAAGTGACATGTAAGCACGTCTCTGAGCATACTGCATTTGCATAAAAATAAAAGTTGTTCAGACCTGTGGGTGTTTCCTTTTTAAAAATGTGCTATATAATGTAGCATGAGATTATGTGTGATGCACATTTACTTTTATAATCCCATATGTTTCGGTAAAACTCTGTATTTTGGAGTAAGATTTTATTACGGTAGAATCTCATTAATTCTCACTAATGACGGGGGGACCCTTTGCAAATTACTGAATATTGTATACAATCAGATGCCATTTATGCATTGTGTTGCTGGATGTTCTTCTATGTCCTGGGGAAGATGAGCTGTGGAGAACCCTGCAGTTCATGCCTCAGCCATATTCACTCTGGAGAGGGGGGTACAAAGTCATTGTGATGGGTTTAGCTCCAGGTGTTTGCTAAAGATGTTCATGTGGGGCTAGTTCTGGAGAGGATGGAGCCCTGAATGAAAGGAAAGAACAGATGGGGACCTGACAGTGAGTAGATTAGCATAATTTACTGTTTCATCCTTTCTGGCTTGGGGTCATGTAGGGATCACAATCTAAATTTTTGTTGGAGAGCATAGGTATCATTATCCTCCTCGATGTCAATATGGTCATTTCAGATTCAATAGGGCCATTGACTTAAATAGAGGCAAGACCTAATCTTCCAGTAAAGAGCATGCCATAGTTGATCCCAAGAAACTGTGTCAACACACATAAACCAAGGTAAGCATTCACATTTACTTAGGCATACTATGGATGTCTGCACCAAATGTAGGTGAGTTCAAAGGAATTTTTGCATGTGTAAATGTCCTCCTGGACATATCTACTCATTGGTTGGTATGAAATGATGGAATACCTGCTTGCATCTCTTTTACCTGACATATT
This sequence comes from Chiroxiphia lanceolata, assembly GCF_009829145.1. NCBI lineage: Eukaryota > Metazoa > Chordata > Aves > Passeriformes > Pipridae > Chiroxiphia > Chiroxiphia lanceolata. The sequence continues at coordinate 119,051,934 of NC_045637.1, read as the reverse complement.
ATGAAGTAATAATAGCAACTCAACAATTAAGATAATAGAATTTAGCTCTTCATTAGAAACTTGTTTTTCAACCTGGTCTGATTAACTCTGCCTCAAAAAAAATCAGTCCTCCTGAATCACTCCTTGTCTCTCCCACGACAGAAGTTGTTTCAGACATATTGCAAGTGAAAGCAAACCCCCTTAACTCTGTTTACAATGACTGGGTACGAAGAGGCTGAAGGGGGAAATCTGGGGGAATTTGGGGTCCAATAATTATGTACAGAGGGATGAAAACTTGGGTCTGTAAATGGGAGATAGAGAAAAATTTTGGAAATGTCTAGGAAAGGTCGTGCAATTTTTGGGAAGTCAGGTGAACCCCTGAGAAGCAGTACAGAGGTCATGGGGTCATGGAGGGATGGAAGTCACTTAGAGACACAAAGACGACTGGAGTGAGGAGAAAGATGGCAGCAATATCACAGTGCATCCATGGAGAGAATGGAAAGGAGGACGGAGATGGGAGGCGTGAAGGTGAATAGTCATGAAAGGGAAAGATAGGCATGGACGTGGGCTTATGTGAGAGGGGTACATGGCATGACCAGATTATCGGAGGGATATGAAGTACTGGCGTAGGCAGGAGAGAAATAGAAGTGAGAGGAAAAGAAGGAAGATGATATGGGAATGGGGAACTGGAGCATACTCCTAACTGTTCATTCGCAGGGTTTTTTAGCACTTGTCACGTTTTGAAGATATATATTTTATAGCCAAAGTGTAATTTATAGTAGGGCAGGGAACACTGTTGGTTGGTTTCCTTTCGAAGACTACTTTCAGCCTAACTCCTGCTAGCCAATCGTATGGTTAACAGTGCTCAGACATCAAAGTGTTCCCCTGTGCAGATCTATTACATCCAAGCCTGACAGAGTTCAAGAAGCATTTGCATGATAGTCTTGGGCACAAGACTCTTGGGAGTGGTCCTGTGCAGGGCTAGCAGTTGGACTCGATGATCCTTGTGGGTCCCTTCCAACTGGACATATTCTGTGATTCTGTGATAATAATCCAAGTATTTGGCATCATGAGAATTGCAAAGAAAATAAAAAGTCCATCATGATCTGACACCTGAATCCTCTGTCCTGCCACTGGCTACAGCTGCTCCCTGACATGTACAAGGAATAAAGACCCCTATGGCCACATGTGCTCATACCTGGTAGCCCACCCTCTCCCTTCTTTGTTTCCTTCATCATATTTGTCTTTTTATCCACTTACATGGAACTTGGATGGGAATCCTCTTTCTAGTGCTCAGTGGCTGTCTTGGAACAAATCATACGTGAAGTCACACAGCTTCTTTTCAAGCCTGAAATGCCTTTTTCAAGCTACAGAGAAATTACTTCCTATGAAATGGCTCCCATACAAGTCAGTAGGAGAAGAGTGAATGGGAGACCCTGTGGGAGCTGGATGGCGGTGTAGAGGAGCTGGAGGAAAGACACTGGATTGCCCTAATTTCCTGGCATGTAAGAAGGTAATTCACTTTGATAGCACATCACCACTGGTGGTTTTCCAACAGACGGGAAAGACTTGCTAGTTGAGGAAGTAAGTAATGTCACATGAAACATACATAATTTGCACAGAGAGAAAATGTAAGACCACTAGGGTTATTGTTTTGCTAACAATGATTCATGACAATGACACTTCAGAGAGTGCAGGCCTGGGTTAGAAGCCATGAATAAAATGTATTTCTGCTTCAGGGATCTGTTCTTGTATCTGCTTTCTTGCAAACTTTAAGGAAGCTGTTGCAAACTTAATCCTGTTTAGCAATTATGATTTACTTCAATTGGCTCCACTCTTCATACTGTTTAATCTTAGATTTAAAGAATAATATCCACCTTGTTGCTTAACATAAACCCTGTTAAAATAACACATATTTAAAATGGCATTCTTGGCATTATGGAACAATCAAAGGGGAAGACAAAAGCTTTCCATAGCATTAATATATATATATTTCTCAGGAAAAAAAAAATTGTGAGATCTTTTAATGAAGACTTCAAAGAATACATCTTTCATAGCTGAAAAGAAGAATGTCTCCTGACAAAAGCCAATTAAAGAGTGAATACATTTTGTTTATTTAGACTTGAAAAACATATATTCTTGTAAAATGGAAAAGAAACCCCCACCACCCCAACAACCCAACCCAGTGTTCTTTTAGGGCTATGAAGTAGCTAAAGAAACATAAAGACGTATGATACATGGAAGCTTGATACTGCATGAAAGAAACATAAAGACTGTGATTTTGCTGTTACCTAAGGCATGATATTGAAATATGTGTTCTGGAAGAGCTCTTTCTCAGCTTGCCTAGAGATTCTGGAACAAATTCTACTCCTGTTTACACCTCTGTAAATCTGGATTTACTGCATGACAGGTGGTAGCGTTATCCCAAGTGTGTGCACTCCTAACTGAGAGGGGGACTTTGCCCTACATTAGAGGCAAACTAATAGTAGCTCTCCCATGAGATGCCCTTGTTTTGTGCATTCCTGATCCTATACTTAAGGCTGTCAACCTACATGCTATCAACTCCATATTTAAAAATCAGTGTGAGAAGTCTTTCAGCCTGGGATAGCAAATAGCCTCTGTTGGAGGCCCTGAAGGGCTGTACTGCTCTGATCCTTTTCCTCTTTTACATGGATGTATTTGGACTTGCTTTTCTGTTGGTTGTATAGCACATAAATCCCAGTGATGGAGGGGGTCCTGGAACAGGCTCTGAAGCAATTTATGTTGCCCTTTATCTGCTGCCTTAGGACAGGCTAGGGATTATTCAGTTAGGTGATCTCTGCTATGCTATACTGAGATTCCTTGCCTGTGTTTTGGATAAATATAATTTATTGTGTTGAAGAAGTTAGAAAACATCAGATATAGTTTTAAAATGATTGCTTGGGATGGGTAGACACTCAAAAGGCAGTAATTAGGAGACATGCAAGTGCAGGCACAGAACAGAATAAATTGTAAAATATATGTAATAAACGAGTAAAACGACTATTGGAGCATGAGTATGACTGTGAAAACAGCCATGGGAGTACAAAATGTTCTGACCTACACAGGACTTCAGTCAAATGAAAACAGCACAAACCTGTACTGTCAAACTGGATTGTCCTTCAAGTCCTGCATCTTGCATCCATTCCCATGCGTTCACCTGAGGAGGCAGGAGTAGAGGACTTTCCCCACAAGGAGCCCTTAACAGATGCTCCTTCCACCTGTTTCAGATTATGCATTTAGGACAGTGTTTGTTGTCAACACTTAAACCTGAAATATCAACATGTTCGTAAGAAATTTGGTACATCAGTGGAACTATTTAAGTCATGCCATTACTCCTCTGTATTTGCACAATCAGGACCATAGCTTCTAATTTCCTTTGAGCAAAGACAGTCTTTTAATATAGCTGTCATATGGGGTGTTTTAACTTTGATAATATAATAGTACAAAATAATCAAAAGGAAGTAGTAAACGGTGGGTGAAATGTAGAAAGAATCAGAGTTCTGCTATATGCCAAACCAGCTGTCTTTCTATTGGTACAAGAAAGCAGTAGATGTAAAATTCAGGAAGAACCTAGAAACAAAGCATAACTCACCATATTTTGCAAACCATAACTGAGGAAAATCCTTATTATCTTAAAGTCCTGTATGCATGGCAGTTGTGATTAAAAGGCCTGCTTGGTGATACTGGAAACAGCACTTAATAAAGTCATTCTGAGAGAGCATAACTGATGCAGGAAGTCTTATACCACAGAATGGTAACTGTCTTTAAATTATATATTTCACAACTACATTTTTTCTCTAATAGGACCATATTTTTCATCTATCACTTAATTTTATGCTTTCCAGGCTTTAAATAAAGTCTTAAACTTTTAGTGTACATTTAACTTGGAGAACAATGGATTAAATTTCTTAGGAGCTGCAACAAACTTTTAATTTATAACATGACAGTGAAAAATAGGTTGTGTCAACATAAAAATATTCTTTCCTGTGGAAAGATAAAACTGTGGCTCATCAGACTCGTGTGGATACTGATACTGCAATTGGATTTATCATTAATTTATTCTGAAAGGCTAGATTGAGGATTGGAACCCAGGATATTTATTATACTCTAACTTGAAAATATTGGGTACCACTTGTACTAAACTGGAACAGACGAGTCAGGATTTATGAAAAAAATAATTTGTCTGTGTTGTTTGAGGAAATGTGAGTGTGTAGGGAAAAGCTGGGGTCTCATCACGAAGAAATCACATGGTAAGTAGAGCTTTATTGTGTACCACAAAGAGGGAATTTGAAGACTGTTTTTTCTTTTATCATTCAGAGTCATTCTGGAAAATGGATGGTAAAAACTTCAAAGTCAAGTGCTTATTGGTGTTTTTCTTACAAAAATAGTATAGGCGATTAACAGCCTTTGTATTACGTACATTCTTTAACATGAGTGGGTAGCTGTGTTAGTCAGTAGGACAAACTGAATAATAAAGTTACCAATACATTTTTATAGACAAATCAAAACAAATACCTGGGCTTTCAGAATCACTCAGGATGCCTCTTTACAACAGAAACAGCCTGAGTAGTTCCAAATGTTGTGTCTACAGAATATTACCCATAACAGCAGTGTAGCCAGAGTCCTATTGTGCAACAGTAGATCAAACTGAAACACCTCTCAATTAATTGTGCAATTATTAAACACTATGATTTCTGAGAAAAAATTGTAGAGGGAGTTCATACCTAAGTTTTATGTTTCAGCAAGAGCCAGCAAGCATTTCAGTATGGCATATAGTTTTTAAACAGCAAAAAAATATATAGGCCTGAGCGAAGAATGGTTTCATGGGTATGCCACTTTTTCTGATTTGAGCACCTGTTCGAAGAGCCAGAACTCCATCTCTGTTTCCGTATCTGTTCACGGGAGGAAGTTCGGTGATCACTGAAGAGTGATTCAGAGAGGCTGAATAATGCCCTAAGGAGGCACCCAGAGCCAGACAGAAAGAAGCACAAGCATGAAGATACTGCTGGACTTTAATCTGAGGATTACCGGCCCCAGCTCTGTGGTCTACAGGGCTGCTTCTGCCACCAGGCAGCACCCTTGTGTCTCCACATGCAGTCTGACAAAAAAGAGAGTCAAAATCCTCTTCGCCTGTCCTATGGGACAAGCTACATTTTCTTCCTTACAGATGAGAGAAAAAAGATAGTTTGCCTATGGAGAATGAATCTAAATTGCCTACAGTTGCATTCTGGGGAGAAGAGGAAGGGATGCAGCCCCTAGAAACCTGGAAGAATCAGTTTACAACAGAGTGACATGAAAGCACTGCTGTGTTCAAACATACAGTACCATAAGCTTTATTTAGGGTTTTTGGATGTATCATTGTTAAGTCCAATTTGATCAATTTTAATAGAAATTGTATTTCAGATTAGAGTCTTCAGGGCAGCCATCATCACGCCTCTTTAATTCTCCTAACCTATACGTTTTTACTGCATGGATAAATATGCTTTGAAAGTAATACAGTGTCATTGAATCCAATATATCTGTAGTGGAACCAATCCATGCATACTCAAGTCACTAAATTTTTATGGAAATGAATAGATTTCCTTTCAAGGCATAATATTTCCACTTACAACAGTAGCTTTTCATTGAAACCAATGCTTTGTTTTCCAAAACCAACATATTTCAGTCCAGGTTCATCTACATATTGCTTGAATTAATTTTTTTTTTTACTTTCTCATAATTAAATCCATTGAACTAAACACAGTATTGGATGTCTAGTGAAACCAACACATTTTCATAGGGACTACTTAGGGTGAGTTTAAGCCAGTGAATATAATGAACACTATGAAATGGAACATACTTTTACAGACAGTCTGCTTCAGGACTATGCCCCCGTATTTTACCATGAATCGAGTTTGAGGCCTTAAGTTTTCCTGTGCTTTTGGAGGATTTTTCTTCTGTGGTAGCTAGACAGGCTACAAGGAGGATAAGGAAGGGCTGGGGTGAACGGATGAGCGTTGGGTGAAGGGGGACTGAATGTTAGAACATCCTCGGAGGAAAAGATAATAGTCAGATGACCAACGTGCTTGGTACTCTGCTAGCTGGTACATTTTAGGAAAGTCTGTAGGTTATTCTGGTTATGATGAAGTTGGCTATTACACTGCAGTCCCTCCAGCATTCAATTGTTACCATGTTGCAGAGCTGCACCAAAACCTTGCAGTTTTCAGGCGGTGTCTGTGATCACTTCCGTTACATGTCAGGGAAACAGGGGAATTCTGGGGCAAATTCAGATTAACTCGACTTTCATTCAGCTATGCCAGAATTAAGTAGTGTAACTGATCAGTTTGACTCAAGAAGTTGCCATGCACTGTAAAGAAATGTACTGTAAAGTGACAGTGATTTATTTAATAACATTCAAAACCAAATATTTGCCTCACAATTGGATAGAAAATAGCCACCATTTGGTTGTAGATGTTTCATTGTTTTGGCAAAGGTCAGATGTCATTTTTATAGCTCTCAGTGCTGTTCGTAGTCTGAGTCTATTTACAAGGGAAAGAAAACCCAGTAAAGTAAGGAGAGGGTTGTATACATAACTGTGTGCTCTTTAGAAGAAAACTGTTGATGGGGCTGTGGAAATGAGGCCTCTAAGTTTCTAAGAAGCAAAAACTTTGGCATTTTGTGAACAATAGAGGTGTTCACAGCAGTTTCTTCCAAACTGTATGGCACTTTTCAGCTAGGATTGTGTGCAGTTTATGTCAAAACATTTCAGTGAAAAAATACAAATACAGACTAATGTTTGACTTCTTTTGTTGTGTTGAACTGGAGCCAGAGAAAGTATTTATATATAAATCCACTTGTGAAATGCATAACCCTCTCAACGTGACTTATATGTCTGAGACTTACAGAGAATTCAAGCTGATTGACAGAAAATACTGCTCTTATGGTGTCAGAATATATTATCAAGCTTATTCAGAAATATACCCCCCCCTTTTTTTCACCAATGTACGTGTTCATTGTCATTATATTCTGATATACTGGAGATGTCCAGGTACTGAAATACCCAATTTGCTAGGACTTAAAGCTACCACAGATATATATTAGACAACCAGATGGATAATTCAGCTTTTTGGTTTAAAAACGTGTGCATTAAACATTCAGTCTTTGAAGCCCGACCTAAAAAAATGATTCTGTGGGGTCAAAACTGCCATTCAGGGAAGGAAAATAAAATAAGAACTGAGACAATTAAGAAAGCTTTCCACATTTGTGCTACAGCTAGTTAGTTAGTTGCTCTTCCTTTTTTTCCTTTCTCCCCTGACTAAGCCCATGCACATCAAGCAACTGACAGTTAGTACAGCCTGCAGATAGATCATGAGCAGATTACATACATCTTTATGTATCTGGCACACAGGTGCTATCTGCTTTTGGCAAATAGTTTAGATTAAAGCAAATTGATTTTGCGTAATGGGTCCTTTATGAGAACGCCTGTGCCACTTCAATTGCTCCCATCGCCTCATTTCTTTTTCTTCATCCTGGGGTGGTGCTCTTTAGACCACTTGCAGTTCTTATATTTTTCCTTTGATCTAGTACCACTGTCTTATTCCCCTCTGTTCTACTTAGATATGGCACTGCTGTGCACCGTATCCAATTTGTTAAAAACTACTAGGATCTTGTGTGTTAAAAGCTTGTTATGTGAATGAAGAGGAGGAGGAGACAGTTGGCCCTTGATAATTTTAGTATCATGACCATTTTTATATAGTAGGGGCCCACACTGGCACTCGAAAATGTTCTCCCGGTGACGGAGCGGAAAAATGTGTCAGTTCTTGTGAACGGGCAGCACCTTGAAGAGTAGATGGAGACAAGTGTCATTTCAGAGAAGTACAGAAAAAGAGCTGCTTGTAGAAGCAACCTGGGTGCCACATTGCACGTGCAGCTACACATGGGTATGGCACAGAGGAGAAAGGACAAGAGCATCAAAGCTCATGTGCTGACATGTCTGTGGCAAGTTAGAGAGAGACAAGGGAGGAACAAAGCCATGGAAGGGCTTGAATGAAAGTGTAGGATGGGTCAGATTGACATGGGGGATTCTTATATTGTTAACTGCATAAAATGATACCTTACAAATTGAGTGATAGTTCATCAGTAGCTACATCTGTAGATAACATCCCCTACTCTTCTACCAACCAAACCTGGCTCTTGGAGTTTTCCTGAAACTCATGTCTCTCACAGTGTAGAATTGTTTTTATGCCTCCACTTGCTTTTATGTCTTGTGTATCACTCTGTGTATTAACTACATTTCTAAACCAGAGCATGATCCACTTGATATGGTTTCACTATCACTTATTCTGATATTGTGGAGTAGAGGTTGGGGCTGGCAGCTATGAAGCAGCGGTGGATGAGCTGCTGTAACTCTTTCTACTGTAGAATTTTCCTTAGTAAATCAATGGGGTAATGAGTAATTAAGGTGTGACTTCATCCCACTCAGCGTTTTTATTGTGATGCTCTGCTTGCAGGTATTTATGCCTCCCACACACATAGATAATGATCCCAATTACATGACAGGATCAACTTTGAATAGAAACCCCAAAATCCTGAGTTTCATACCTTACCAGTAATTAATACTGATATAAGCAATGATGAAATTTGACTGTGGCATTCATGTTCTCTACCTAGATTACAGAGCAAACTTAGCAAGATGTACCAGGTTGTATGAACAACCTGTGAACAACATCAAGTGCATTTCTCTCACCTGTGAGGCACTGGCTGGAGAGATACAGCATGGAGGAAGCACTGGAAATTTACACAAAGCATATAGAGGAAGTTAGACTGGAGACAGTGGCTCAGTCTTATTCTTAAATCCTTTCTATCAGATGTTGCTGTCATACCAGTATTTGTCTCCTGAAATTCAAAAATCAAGAAGGATTTATGTATTTTGCCAGAAAGTTTCTTACTCTCTTCCTGGGATGGTGAGGGACTACACGAGGTCATGTTTGCCATACCAAATAGAAAGCTACACTGTAATGCTTGAAGATTTCAGACAAGAACTAAAAGAGAAAAGTGATAAGAAAGTACCTGTTATGCTGAAGTTGAACATATGCCAGCTCTGAATCCTGCTTAGGAGGGTGGAGGTATTTTTTTTTGATTCTGAAATGTATAGATTTCATATTCAAGTCTCAGTCACATTACCATTTGATGACTAATTTTCCCCATGTGCACCAAGGGGAAGAAGGGTAAAGGGTTTCCAGATTTAAATGAAAGGGTATTGCAAAGGAAGCTAATTTACAAACCAGCAAGCTTTATGAGAAGTGGGATAACTAACTGTTCTCACAATAGAAGGAGAAGTGGAAGGACAATAATGACTGTTCACTGACAGTTTGAGAAACGATAAGAGCTACTAGCAGCAGTACATACCCTTCCATTCTCATCCAAGAGAAGTGTTATCTAAAATGAAGTAGAGCAACTATAACTGATAATAATGATTTTTATCATAGCCATGACCGCTATGAACCTGGTCAATGGGATAAGAGCAGGACAAGTGGAAGATGAAGCATATAAATAACGATGTGTAAAAGCAGGACAATAAGCAGCACTTGAGAGAATACTGTCTTCCCTCAGTCATGTTCGAAGGTCATTTTAGAGAGCAGCTTTTTACGTGGGTGGGTTAAAAAGTAGCATTCAAAGCTCTCCAAACCACCTATTGAACAGGGACAAGAGGAAAGTGGAAAGGCTGTCCTGGACAGATTAACCTTCATCTCACCTGGACTCCACTTTCTGGGCCAAGCAGATGGATGAAGTAGAGGAGAAAATTCGAAAAAAACCCTCATTGCTCTATCTAATGACACTTTATTGTAAGTGTGAGAAAATATCTTTTCCTGTCAAGCACTGATCTTTTCTCACTTTCAGGCAGACACTGGGGATCTGTAGGGCAGTCAGGAAGTGGGCATGGTCTCACCTGTCTCTCCTGAATGTGGGCTTGTAGAGGAACAAGCAACTGTTAAACAAACATTAAGCCTCAAAACTGAGCCCTAAATACTAGAAGTAACAAAGTAAAGATGAAATTCTTTATCTGGCATTGCTGAAATCCATACTTACATACTATTTACATAACTATACTCTGTCTGATCAACTCAAATGTAGTCACTCTTGGTATATCAAAATCTATTTGTGCCTTAGCAGAGAGTAGATTAACTTTGCAGATGCTAATAGCTGCAGAATGGCAGGATTTAGACTAGGGAAACTTCCTAATCCTTAACTATAGAGGCACAAATGAGTTGTTTCACATCCCAGGGGAATATGATCCAAATCTACAGATAAAACACAAGAAATATTATTTAGACACATGATACTGCCACTGTGAACATAATTGCTAGGTTTCTTGCACAGATTTTTTGCCTTTCCATCACCTTCCTTCAAAAATATGTGTTGCGTACTGCCATGTTCTGCAGCTCTGTTTTACACACAGGTGGCACTTCAATGGGGTCACACACGTTCACGCCCCTCTGAGAAAGTACTGACAACCCTTTGCTTGTTCCCTGCTATATTGTCACTGACACAGTATAAATCAAGCACAGTATAACCACTCTTGTGGGCGCTGTCCCATAATAAAAGTGGGACATTCCTCTGGGAAGGGGAGAGTGGAAGTGAAACATATGTTTGCGGAGGCTGGAGCTGGACCTTAAAATTTGTTAGAAAAAACAGTATTTCCACCATGGCTATTTAAAACCTGCTCCCTCCTTTTATATATTTTTAAGTGCATACTCATGTAAACACATCTGATCATATGGCAAATGTCATAGCATATGAGGGGAACATATGATGGTTTCACCTGAGGAAAGAATCACGCTTTCCACTGTGACCAGGCCATTCCTGGGTTGCCAGGTTATGTCCCAATGCTTAGGGAGGTTGTCCTGTCACACCAAAGTCAACATACTGGCTATGAAAAGCGAAATCATCTTATGACCACTGGTATACCTTCATTTGGGAGGAAGTAAAACGAAATTCCCATACTTTATGAATGATTTGCCATGTGCAGGACTATACTCACAGTGGAAGGCAACTTTGACTCTAAGGAATATTTTTCTTAATAATCTTAATTCACCCATTCAATAATGAGGTACACAAGAAGAGTTAGCTACACATACAGTGTTTTTCTAGAACTATGTCATGAAAGAAAATGTAAACAAAGTGAATTAACAGAATATATTTTTTTCTAAAGAGTAATTTTCTAATTTTTCCGTTGTGCAGCAGCTGCTGTTGCCATGCTGTCATTGCTGTTGCTATGTGTTTTTGAGTGTGCCAAGATGTAATTGGCTACTTCAGTATATATAAACTATTGGTAGAGATGTTTCTATGGAAAATCACGTCCTTTTTTTTGATTGGTTCTTTCTGAAAGTAATTGTGCTTAGCTATCATCTCAATTTAAATTGAGACCAAAAGGTTTTAAGTCTCATAATGCAATGAAACCACATGCTATTCATCATGGTGGAACTTAACTGAGGCAAGAACTTTCATGTTGACATTATGATAGAGTATGAGTGAAATTGCATCTCCATGGTCTCCAAATGTTTCTACAGTCTTTAGCAAACTTTTTGAGTCACTGTGAATTGTATTTGATCTGAAAATATGGCTGTTTCCTGGTTTTGCTTGACATAACTTGCAAGCTACTAAATCAAAACTCATTTCAGACTAGTTATGTATTTTGCCTGAGGATCCTTTATAAAGAATTATTGACTTGTGCAATGCAACTAAAAGTCTTTTGGTAAGATTGACTAATACCTATAGAAATTGTGCCAAACTAATCGGATTAGAGGTTGCTAAACCTAGACAATTTTGTGTACATGATGAGCTTTTGGAAGGATGGACTCACCATTTCAACTGGGGAAGAAATTTAGCTATCAGCTCCGGACATACTTGCCATATGACCTTGGTCTAAAAAGTAGACATGTACATCTGGGCTAAGACGTCCTGGGGTTGGTGAAAGTGGGAGACAGCGTGCAGTAAGTGTTAATTTCAGCATCATGTCACTAAGTTTTCCTACAGCTGGGATGATAGAATCTGTCTGAAAAACATTCTTCATATTTATGCTAATAATCGTTTTATAACTAAAGTTTACTTAGGTTACATGAAAACCTGCTACAGCCCAAATATAGACAGAACATAAGGTGAGGCCTAATGTGAGGTACACGAGTACATGACTGCAAACACTATCAGATTAATTTTTTGAGAACAAGTGACATGTTGTGCAACCTTAGTTTCATAATTCTGTCTTACTTAAATACTTTCTCATTGTGGAAGTTAAAATAAAATTTGGGAGGTTTTGGACACTCTGAGGTTCTAGAAATGTATTTCCAGAGGAAAGTCTGCAAGTCCTCCCCTGTAGGAGGTGGCTGAAGTGTTATTTAGACTTAAATGAAATAAGATATGATTGAAGGGTTGTTAAGAAGGGACTAAACAGCGTTGGGTTACATCACAGAGAAAATGAATTACATCTGCTTGAATTCATAAATGTCTTCAACTATTACCTGTGCAGGTACTCTGTTTTATGTATTGGGCACCTCAGAATCTTCTAATTTACTAGCAAATCAGTCTGCTTCTTTTTATTATTCCTAAAACTCCTTGTCTTTGATTGCTGGTCTGATTCTTGTTCTATTACAACAAAGATTATTCTTTGTATTGGAGCTTCTATTTTCCTTTTTCTTCCAATTACCCAACTCAGCGTTGGCAAGCACAAACCTAAAGCTTTGGAGATAAATTTGTCTTTCTTTTTTCCTCTCTAAGTCATGGGAAGATCATACTATCTGCCTGAGAGGAATTTAATTTTTCTTATCCATAAGCTGTACAGTTGGGAAGAAATTGTGTAAAGAAATTAGGAGTTAGTTATGTTATTTAGTATTGATTAAGTATTGAAATTTCCTATTGATAACATGTCAGTCTCCAAAAAGACAAGCTTTTTTAAAAAGAAAATGTATGTATTTAGGTCACCAACCTGCCATTTTAAATATTTGCTTTTCCCTAAAAATCCTAATTGGGAGTAAATAGCAATGTTATCACAGAGCAAATTTTAAAAAAGAGTAAGTTATTGCAGTATTATGAACTATAAATGGTCTTTTAGAACATCACATTTTAATTTAAATTTTTCATTTAAAAGACGTTATGCTAATATTATGATGCACCCACTGAACATGATTTGTGGAAAGGCTGTGCATGTGCACACACACACGTTGTTGCAGGACATATATGCTTTACCTTTTGGGACATCCTAGCACCTTAGGCACAGTCTTAGAAATGATTGCAAGTCCCTGTAGACTCTATGGATGAGTGTCACAATGACATAATGCCACCGGTACATGTGCAATGCCCCTGCAAAGCATCAATTTACCTGCTGCATTCTCCCCCAGTCACTTCCAGCTGAAAGCTGGTGAGTGCCATTACTGCTACTGCTTGCAAGCAAGCAACAACTTAATGGAGATGATTCTCTTTAAGAGGTCTCTGCTGAGTTTTTGGTTGTCAGGGAAGATGATAGTCTCATCCCTCTGGTTAGATAAAATTAAGACTCCTTCTGAATATCTCATTATTGATCAAGTGGCACTTGGAGTCAGCTGGTTATATTCCCTTTCTGAGAGGTTAACAGCTTTCCAGGGGGGCTTTTAAGGCTATGGAGAAGCCCTGGCCTGTACGGGATTTTCCTGAAGTCCTTTCCTTTTGGCAAATCAAAGATTTTAATAAAAAATAAAGACTGACTCTAACCACTGTGAGGAAAAGAATCCTGGCATTTTGAAACAGCAGAAATTAAAAGTGTGAACTGATTTGGTCACATCAACAAAGCATTCACCAAATTTGGATGACAAACTGCTGCAGTAAGTGAAACCAGAATTTGGCCCTCAGGCTAAATCTTATTTCCTTGAGATCCATAGAGTGGGTGGACAGATTAATGGGTGAGAATAGAGATACAGCCATGCCCTTTCCTCTCCCTTCTTGATCCAAAAGGTGGTGGGGAGTGCCTTGGTTCACATCATGATACGATTTATATACTCATGTTCTCAGTCTACCATGGCCCAGAAATACCTTGTTTCTAGGACTACAGGCTGAGTACATCATGGTATCTATACTGCAGGTTGCCTAGTTGTTTCTTACAGAACAGGTCATTTTCAATTGCTATAATTTTTTTGACCTTCTTCCTTTTGATCAGAAACTGCATTCACTATCAGTAACAGACCTTTTTTCTTTACTGAAAGTTTGATAAGTGATGTAAAGCCATTTGCAGAGAAAATAAGTGAAATATACAGTTTTCTTTGCTAAGGAAATATCGTTATAGGCTAGGGACTTTGTGCTGATCCTTGGAGTTAAGCACGCATATTTCTAATTCAAGAGTGTGAATGCTGCTTAGGTACAGGAGTGTATAATTTGGTGTAATCTCGGTCTGTGCATTTTTCCTAAACTGATACTTTATTATTTGGAGCTAGTCCATTTGTCTAAGTTCCTCTCATGCTCCTTCCAAGCATAGCTGTATGGAAAAATAAACTTTATGTTTAAGGCTTGGGTTTTTTTGTTGTTGTTTATTTCCAGACAATATCCAATTAATTGTGCCTACTTGGCCTTGCTACTTGAATTTTTAATTTATGTGTACTGTTTTGGAGTCAATTAATTTTCTTAATAAGGAGAAAGATAGAGCTGCACAGGGAAGTATCCTAAAAGAGAACTGCTGAAGTCAGAGGGTTCCCAATGACTCTTTACACATTTCTCTCCTGAAGCAGAAACTTCACTAGCTGCTATGTGAATATATGAGTTGATGCTTGAGACTGCCTGCATCCAGACAATGAAAGGTCACTGTAAACTGCATCTGAAACTTAGAAAACCTTTGCCCAAGGACTCAGACTGGACAGATCTCATGATGAGGTCCTCAGTACCAAAGTGAATGCTGCAAGCAATATTTTTTTATGGGTACTCACTCCAACCTGATCTCAGTTACAGAATGTCCATAGTTGACACTAACCCTCTGCTTACCATCCCTCCTATAAATCTTCTACCTGACTTGTGTGAGACACAACAGTCCACCAGCTTAAATGGGACTATGCTGGTATTCTTATCAGATAAAAATCTGCCCTGCTGTGCTGATTCGCATTAGAGTTTCACACACCTGCAAAGGCAAGAGGGTTTAGCAGCGGGACTGGGACCCACTGGGGCTTCTGGCATGTGGGATAAGATGGCAAACACAACTTGGTTTTGGAGCAGTCCCCATGACAGAAGGACCATTTGCTCCAGTTCTCAAGTATGAGGTACATTAGATACTTTAAAAGTCATAAACTCATAGTCTCTTTCTTCAACACCTCTTGCTGGGCATCAGGGATTCATCTGTCCTGAGGTTAGATACATGCGAAGAAGGTATTTAGAGCTGTGATGGACTTATTTTATATACTCATTATAGACTTAGAAGAGTAGATATGTAAATACTCCTGACTCCTATTGTGGAGACTCAACTGTGTTTCCCTGAGCATAAGGGAAGGACAGGGCTCTTTGACTTAATGAGTTGGATCTGACTTTATATGCCCCAGTTTGTTTCCTCAGTCCTTTACTACAGTGGATGAGCAGTGAACTTCTCCAAATGCCAGGGCTAGAATTATTTTCCTTCTTTGTTTACGAATTAGAGGTCAGACCTCGAGTTCTGGTCCTCTGGAATTATGTGGCTTTTGCCAATTGAAACAATTCCTCGTGTGATCATTACATTGTATTGTAGTGGTTATACATCAGTCTAGGAAGACTGGTACTTCGATGAACCCACCTCAGAAGGTTATGGTAAGACTAAGCACAGCAGATGTTTTCGAATTTAATTTGATTGTTTGGTTGGGCCTGTTGTTTTAGTCAGTAGCATTGCTCTTCTGGTCTTGTTACGGATGTGTATCACTGCAGACCTGCAAGGTACAACTCTCATTTTGCCTGCTTTTCAACTTATTATCCTTTCTCATCATTGTATTAAACATTATAGCTTAAAGATTACTGTTGTGCGAATGACTATAATTGTTGTACGAAGCAGTCACTTTTGGGGTATGTGGGGAGTGGATTTTAGCAATAATAATTTCCTTGACAGTGAGAAGTCTGCATACAGTATAGCTTCAGAAAAGTACATGCTGACAGCAGTACATAGCAAGGTGTAGATGAGACAGAAATAAACCATGTTGGGTTTCTGTTATGTGGTCCACGTGTGTTTTCAGTCTCACTTGTTATCTATACAGAGACTGTTGCTACAGAACTGTTGAGCACTGTTCTATGCTGGTGAGGTTTTCTGGAAATTACTTCCCAGAAGATCAGAAGTGGTCATCAGTGCTCATGAGAAAAAGTGAAACAACTGTTTTTCTAGTCACTCTAATGTGATTTGAGTGGGATAATGGAAATGCCCTGAGCAGTGGAATTTCCCTGTTCACACTTCAGGGACAGGGAAACTGGACCCCTGGAAGGTCTATACTGTGTGAAGAAACACTTGTTAGCTGAATTTCTCTTGGTTCAAGTAGCATACAGGAGTGACTGAAGTTTTCTTTCTGCATCTCTATTTCAGCTACTGCCTCTGTGACAGTATAAGATAACTCAATTAATATAAAAAGATAAGAGTATATTAGAATCCTGTGAGAAAGAAGTTCCTAGATTGAGTCCCTAATGCATGGAAGGATAATGGTAAGATAAAACCCTAGTTAATTATATTGAAGAGGCAGAAAGAAACTCACAACTAATCGTGTTGTAGTTAAAAGTATTTTTTTTTTCCAAATGAACACTTAGTACTGATTATGTTCCTGTTTTTCTATCAGAGAATCAGGATTACAAAGTCTAGACATTCACTGATATGTAGATTTGTCCTCAAATAAATATTACTTTGGAAAACCATAGGTATTTTGTTTGTGCTGTGGATATTAATGTAATGATGATATAGGGAAGTCCTGGTTTAGTATATTGCTTTGTGAGACACTGTTAGTGTTAGAGGTAGCAGGACCTTTAGAAGTACTGGACAAGTGCCTGCCTGTATCAATGCTTGCGTGTATGTGTGCTACTTCTCTTATCTCTTTACATCCTGTCACATCTCATCTCTGAGACAAAACCTTTGTTGAACATCATGGGTTGCCTACAATGGACAAGACTTCAGCCCTGAGACAGGGGAGAAGAGATGCTTTTCCATTGACTGCCACAGAAAACATCTGAAGTCCATGTGCCTGCAGTGGAAGTCAAAAACCCACACTGCACTTCCACAGAGACAACCACATGTGTTTCACCCCCTCCCCAACACACACATACATGCATGAACAAACATGCAATGTACTTTGTGGTTGCACACAGAGTTTCTGCAGCTAAGGCTTCACCTTAGGAAGGGATGGAGTGAAAGGGCAATTCTCTCCTACTGAGAGATTTGTACAGAAATCTCGTCTGTGTAGCTGCCCGTGGAGACGTACTGAATCAGTGCCTTCCTCCATCAGCTTGCTTTTTTCCTTCATATTGAAGTAATGAGGGCAACTGATAAAACCTGTGAAAATGAATTAATTTTCCTGTTAAACTCATCCAGTTGAGCTAAAATCAAATAATGAGAATATGAGGGAAATACAGCTCTCAGCCTACCCAACATCCTCAGTAGAGAAGTATCTAAAAACTGCCTGCTAAGTTGGTTGATATGCCTTTTATTTAGCTTGGTGTTAATTTGCTAAACACTGTTTTGGTGTATGTGATTGTAGAACATAAAAATGCAGTAGGTGGTTTATAGGAGATGAGAGCAAAAGAATACTCTCTGCTACGAGTTCTACATACAATGCATATTCTCCAAAGGGATGAAATTTCCCTCGAGCTAGTGGGTAAACTGCAAAGTGAGGTACACTAGCAGCTTTACGGTTCGTTTTAACCTGCTCCTCCTACCCGTGCTTTGTGGTGGGTGTGCAACTGTTGCAAGTAGGTGGCACAGCTGTTTGCATTGACTGGCTCAGTACCTTTGGGATACAGACAACACAGTTAACGTTGTGAGATGAAAATGGCATCTATACTTTAATAAAATCATTCTATTTCTTTGTGAGAAAAAAGGGGGAGACGGGAGGGAGGGGGAGAGACAAGTTGCCAGCTTGACTATATCTGTATTAGTGGCACTGCTCAAATCACACGGTGGTGGCTAATGCTTGCAAAATCCTGACTAGCATTTGAAAGGGTAACATCAGTTTATTATTGCTGCAGTAGCTGTTAACTTTATGAAGATTTCCTGTGCACCTGCCTGCTACCACATCTTTAACATATATGCATATGTATACAACTTAGGCGACATATGTTTGATGATTTTTGTCATTTATATTTACTACAGTATGGATAGCAATTAAAAAATAACCATGTTCACTGTGATGAATTGGTGAAATTCCTGGAGAAGTAGAAATTACATGAAGAATCTGAAGACAGAGAACAAGGTAAAAATCTAGTTCATCAGTTGGAACATAAAAAATGCAGGCGTGTGACCAATATGTGTGTGTATATATAAAACCATAAAAATGACAGGGAAGAATATGCTATTTCACTTAGAAGTAGAACAAGAGAATAGATAGTCTAGAGTGCGATATTTTCCCACTTCATCCACCCTTTACAGATAAATGTAGAGTTGTGTTGTAGGGGTGATGAAGGAGGATGACATTTTCTGCAGAGCTGGTGTTGCTCTGTTCCCCAGTTTTGTGTGTTTTGAATGTAAAATGGATGTATTTAATTGCAGATACATGTGCAAAAGCAAATGGTGTGTTAGGACCTGCATGATGATACAGTCCAGTGTCTGACTCATCCTGGCAGCAGGTCGAACAGGTCTCCTGAGCACCAACTCAGGTGCCAAGACCAGAGAAGGGCTATGGGGAGGACTTTGGTGAATGATCCTTAGAAGTAGCCAGTTTAGGGGAAACCTCAGGCTCACGTCTGTATTTGGTGTGTCTGAGTTAAAAATAGAGGAAGATCCGAGGGAGGGGGGTGAGTTTTGGATATTAGTCCAATGAATTTGTGTGGGCACACGCACACCAGCACCCACACTGTGTATGAAAGTGAGATAAGCACACGTGATTTGTACTCAGAATGTAGGTGCCAGCTTTTTAGAGAGAATTTCTTACCATGTGGCATATTATCATATTCGAGACCTGCTCATCTCTGGAAAAAGACAGAGGATAGTGGGCTGTGCAGAAATGGAGTGAGACAGTGGAAACGCACGTAGTGGAGCTGTGAAAACTGATATGGGAGTGGAAAGGAACTTCGAAAATTAAAGTTAAGGAGAAAAATGGGGAAGACTAAGAAATCTAGATCTTGTCCTGGAAGTAGTATTTTCCGTGTGAGTGTGGTGATTTGCCTAGAATATTTATTCCACTTCTTAGAAAGATGCTCTAAATTAGCCTCAGGGTGCCTTTGTTACCCTCCCATGACATGAAATTAACTGCTGCTGTAGTTTCTCACAGAGGGTAGAGCAGCCTCAGGTCCACCCCCACTTTCACTCTCTGCCGATGCCCAGAAATGCCTCGACTGACATGACTCTCTGCTCCGAGCGACACAGCATTACCCCCAGCGGTGTGATTAGAAGTAAACTAAACTGCACAGCAAACGTTTTACCCACTTTGACAAACAGGAACATTTACTCATTTTTCCTGACTGTTGCTTACCCTTTTACCAGCAGTTAGTGCATATGAGGCAGCCACCCGTGCCACTGGAGCATTCCCTTATGCAGAGCACTCCTAAACAGCACGTTCTGCTGGTATTTGGACTGTTTTATATTAGCAGGGTGGCTCAAACTGGCCTCAGGAGAGCACGGGATATGTCACATCACTTGAAACTACATCTCTGGGTGTTTTATTGGCCTGTTTGTCGAGTCAGGTGACAACATCTTCTCACATTGATTTTAATTTGTATTGAATATAAAGTTTTGAGAGTGAGACTCTGTATCAGCTGCTTGGTGAAGTCCATGTCACTTCAACTGTTTTCTCCTTCCTCAGTATTTTAGCAATTACATTAGAGAAAAAAGCCCTAAACAGAATCAGATTTGGGTTTAAAAAAATTGCCTGTGTGCCTTAGGATTGACAACTCCTACGCCAGTGTTTAGCCCAGTGCTGTACAAACCTGCTGATATATTAAACCCCAAACCAGCATTTATAATAGAAATACAGTAAGCCTTTAACTATAACGACACTAGCAGGTGTCACCACAATAAAGATAACAGCCTCCCCATGAACAAATATTAGATTAAAGAGATCAATCAATCTGTATCTTAAATTCCAGACCCAGCATGATCTCTACCAGTAAAAAAATAACTTCTACTTTGTCTGTGCATTTTAACAGGTGAAAGACCTCTTGATTGTTCAATTATTTTTGCAATAGCTTGAGAAAATAGGCATTTTTCTTTTTCTTCTGTTGCGGGCTCTTTATGTAAATGATATAGAAAATGTTTGTGACCTAAAGACACAAACACTTATTGATTTTAAACCTTGTGGCAGGCTGTGGCAGCTTTCATGGTGGGCAGGTGGTGTGAGTCATGGCTCACTACGCTGTCTCCTCCAGGAATGCCAAAAAAAACCCTGTCAAAATGTGGGGTACTGTGTGGTCCTGGGATGTGATCAAATTACCTGTGGGAATAACGCGTTCTGCCCTTGTTCTTTTTTTCGCTTCTGTTGCTCTTAGCCTGCTCTGCTACCAACAGCACCATTTTCTCAAAAACTGTGAAAAATTACTACTTTTATTCTTCATGATTTAGTATTCTGGGCCATGTATTCAAATGTGTGAAGTGAGTCCACGCTGCCATTGAGTCAGAATGATTCAACCCAGCTCAACCACAGGCTGCACAGTCACTGTAAGTGCTGAAGGTGAGGGAAGTCCAGTTCCCTACACATAACTAAATGCCTCTTCTACTTCCTTTCCCTCTTATGATCATCTATCACCCAT
Organism: Chiroxiphia lanceolata; assembly: GCF_009829145.1. NCBI lineage: Eukaryota > Metazoa > Chordata > Aves > Passeriformes > Pipridae > Chiroxiphia > Chiroxiphia lanceolata. Next base: position 119,031,048 of record NC_045637.1, on the reverse strand, counting down.
CACCCATCAAATGCAATGACTGAGAAGAGCAAGTCCAAGTTTCTTCTGCACTGCAGGACCAAGCATGATCTTTCCATATTCACTCATGGAAAGGGACCGTGCGTGATCCCTGGAACAGAATCCCTGACCTTGATGCAGAACAGAAGGAACACTGGCTTTTACCCACCATTTCTACTGAGTTACAACATTGCTCTCATCTCAATTACAACTCAGTCTTGGCTCATAGGGGCTGTATTCTGAGGTTTCATGGAGGAGCTGCACTAAGATTTTGAGATCTGTTTTAGTAACAGCTTTGAGTATCAGTAGTGGCATCTGATTCTTCTCTTGAATGCACCTAAGTAAAAAATTAGAGACCTCTTAACGTAAGAAGTATGGGAGATATTGTAGTCAAAATCAACTGATAGTCTCTCATGATGGAGCAGATCAAGTATGAAGGGAAACACTCTAGAAAAGCTGATTTGCAAGGTCCTAGATGGCTGCTCTTATCCAGTTCAGAGCACCTGCTGATTAATTAATTTTGGTCTGTTTTGAATGTGTTCTCTACTGCATAAGGACAGCTACTGTGCAGAATAGTGTCCACATCAGATAAATACAGAATAAGTGTTGATCTTTTACTATATGCTATCTCCTTTATTTTCCAGTAGTGCACATCTAGACAAGATACAGATAAAGTACAGCTTTCTAAGAAAACTAAGTTATTTGATCCTTGAAAGGTTTTGCTAGAGATCTTTGAAATCTGTTCAGTGCATGAAAGCACTGAAACAAGTTTTTTCCTCTAAATGAAACCCAAAGTGGAAGCCTGTCCAACTTCAGAGCCATTACAGTCATGCCCTTACAAAGAGTGTGTATGAGGAGGAACCTACTCGGTAATGTATTCAGTGACCAGTAAGCACCTTTATATTTTCACCTCTTTTTTTCCAAAACCACAAAATAAACTGTGAAATATTTAATTTGAAATAATATATGTGCAATATTTGGGTGTCTCCCCTGCAAAAAGTATTCAGGATTAGGTTTTTAATCCTTTAAGTGGACTTAGGTCATGAGAACTATAAAAGTTTCTCAGCAGCCACAATATATGCATTTACAAAACAGCTATCCAACCTCCTTTTATTCGTGTTTTTCCATGTCAAACCAACTTTCAGTTCACTCGAATGACGTGTTCATATCACATTTAAAAAGTCACAGAAAATTTATTTAGCAGAATACCAGTTTCATGATGATGAATGATGACTGCAAGGCACGTCTGTGAAGACCCTGTTTCAGTGCCATTACAATATAAGATGAGGATAGGGAAAGCAATTTTGATGTAACTCTATGGAGACCCCATTAGCAGACCATTACAACTGCAGACTAATTGAATAGCAGGAATACGCAGAACCCCCCCTTTGGTGACACAGTTACAATGCAATATTAATATGTCAAAATAATTTCAATGCCAGGCATCAGAAATTTTTTTGGCCATTATTAATAATAGACAGCAATATTTTATACTTCGTTTTGCATAGTCGTACTGAACTGGAATGAGGCTCCTAGCTGCATGCAAACAGACCTGACATTGTAAAAGGTTGTGGGCAGAGGTGCAGTTATCAAAGGCCACTTTATGTGAAAGTATGAGATGCTGCATAGAACTACAGACTGCTTCCTCTCCAAGCCTGCATATTGCACTAAATCTTAAATTTTTAAAAGGTACATGTAAATACAATGTAAATATCAACGTTTTAATGACAACAGCACAGTGCTGTGTCTCAAAATCTCCAGCTTTAACCACAAAAGTCTATAAAATCTACCTTAATTTAAAGCTCAGTCCTGTGCACCCGTGTATTACAGCGCTTTTTGCATTTGCTAAGGAGCATGCTGTCAAGGCAAATCGTATATCAGGAGAGTGACCTGGGCCAGTTGCACCATATTTTCAAAGCCATCGAGGTGCAAACCAATGCAGATAGTTACCTAAATTCCACTCAAGATTTGGCCTATTGAAGCTGTATGAAGTATATTCCAGTAGCTTGTGTTCTGGTGATAGGGCAACGTGAGTAGTAGGTGATAATGTATTTACTGGTGTCTTGTTATTTTTGAATGGAAATCTCCATACTCAGTTTTATCAAGCAGGTCTAGTCTCTCTACTGTTCTAAAACAATGTAGCTTTAATGATTTCAGAATAATTTTATTAGCAATACTACTATCTTTTTTTTCACCAAATACTTACCTAGCTGCTTTACGATTTGTAAACTGTGCGATGGGTAATATTTAATGTACATGCCCTATGTATTTGTTCTCTAGTCCTTTGAAGGAGTCCCACTTCCAGAAACAACACTGTAAATCTAGTGAGTTGGTGGTAAACTCCACTGACTTCCACAGGGACTTTAGCAGAGTTTAGTCATACCATTTTTAGTAGCTTGCTTCTCACTGACTTTATTTTTACAACTTGGCAGTCTTTTCTTTTAGGTAATGGAGTTCTCCATTTTGTTTTTCTTTTGTTTGTATTTGTTTTGTTTATTTTCCTTGCTGAATAGCAGGTTTCAAAAATTTCGATTAATTCAGGTCCTTGAGTTCTCATATAATTTTGGCCATCATCAGCTGTAACTTTTTAGTTTCTGTAATACTTTTCTCAGTGTTGTACCGAATTTTCCAAATTAGACTCCTGATTGTGTGCTTATGACCAGCTTGCACAACTAATAATTTTTTCTCTCTTCAACTACTGATTTGTGTTTTATCTGCCACAAATTTCATGAATGTCTTTTCTGAACACTTTAATCTGAGGATCACATCTCTTTTCTTTGTGTTGGACCAAAAGTTTCAGAAGCTACGACATCTTTTACCACTCCTGCTTGCCTGGAAATTCATGGCAAAACTCTGATTGCCTTCATATCGTAAAAGAAATGAGTGTCAACAGTAAAACTATAACATTATAAAGAACGAGAAGGATTATGAAGGTGGGTTTATTAGAGAATGGAATTGTCCCTCTTTTGGTAAGACTTAAAATTCCTCCTGTTGCTTTCTTTACTGAAAAATCATTGCCCTTTTAGCTCCCAAGAAGAGTCACCACTACAGAGCAGTGTGGTGCTTCTGTGCATGCTTTAATTTGCCCCATTCCAGAAAGCGTTTGTCTTTTGTTATAGGTATTAAACATTAATAATATGCTCTTGCACGAGGGAGAGATGAATTGACATTTTCAGATACAGAATTGTGTCCTGAAATTCTCCACAGTGTCAGCTCTTCTTATGCTTTACTTGCTTTAAGTTTTTTTCTGTGCTTTGTTTTACTGCTCTTACTTTCTAGACCAAGGGAAATTTTTTTTAGATAAATATTTTTAGTGCCTAAAAATGCTGTGGCACTGATGACTCTGAGACAAAAAAAAATTCCTGTCCCTGTAGTAAGGATTACAAAAGTTTCGGTAGTTCAGACTCCTCAATGCTTAGAAGGTATCTCAAACATAATTTGGAGGAAGCTACTGGAAGACAATATGACCCCTGTGTGATAGTCTTATTGGGCTTGCAGCTTTTCAACTCCCTACAAGACCTTGAACAAAGATATTAGCTAATATTTTTATGTTTTTATTTTAGGGAGGGATATTTTGTTGAAATGAAACTCATTTGAATTTAAAGAATTCCCTTAATTTATGTGCCCCAAAAGTGTCCCAGCAGGAACTGAGGATCTGGTTTGGACTGGAAGCACTGGGAAACAAAATCTAGAGATAGCTTGGTTTTTGTACACTATTTTTTTTCTCTTGCTTTTCACATTGTTGAAAATGAAGGCTATCTTAATCTGCCTACTAGCCTCATTTAGTACATAACAGAAGAACAGAAAAAGAGTGCATATTTGAAACAAGGAATTGCAGAGGTAAAATGTACTAATCTCTTTTCTAAGTCTCAACCATTTCTCTATTTCCTGAATTCCAAAAACCACATTGTTGTGGTGGAATCAACCATTTAATAACATTTTTTTCCAGATGCAAATATTGAGAAGTGACAAAAATATTTTCTAATGGACAGCATTATTACTAATACAGTTCATAATTTTAATTTAGATGTGGATCTGTGGCTTTCTATTACCCTTGAGAGTTTCTGGGCCAAATAGCTGCCACTGCCTTTGGCCCAGTTCAGACCCTAGCTTTGACTGCTGTGCCGCTAAGCTGATTTACAATAGCTGATGATTTGGTCTGCTATTCTTGCTTCAAGTAACCTCAGTCCCTTGGGTCTCGACTTGTGTGCCAGAGAGCTCCCTCAACTGCCATCGACTTCTTGGAAAGCTGAAGTCACTCAGTATTTTGCACAATCTGGTCGCTGGTCCCTGTCCTCTCTATGTCAAACTTGCTTCCTCTGTCTAATTCAGCTTTCTAATTAGGCTTTCTTACACTAACATTCAAGCATTTTAGTCTTACTTACCAAAGCAATCTGTAATAGCAACAAACACTCTTTCAAGAACATGTTTTGTAAATTTTTGGATTCTAGTGTCTGTATAGTTTAGCATCATTGTTTTCTACATTTTTTTTATTTAGATACATCCATTATATATCTACTTAAAATTCAATAAAATTTATTCTGAGAAGGAGAGAGCCAGATGCTAAGTTAAACCAAAAAAATAAATCAAATAAAGATTTAATTAGCAGACAAAAAAAAAATCAGGGAAAATAACCTTCTGGAAAATAGCAAAATCAGTAGAAGTGTAATAGCATTCTACTATGTTAGTATACTACCATCTTATATTTATATTTCGTATATACTTTTATAGCCAACAACACAAAGCTTGCGTGCTGCAATTAGCATCTTTTCTGTAGTGAATTGTCATGTTCTAGCACTGCTAATGAACATGGAGAAGGTGTACCTGCTGTAAACCATTGCCGAGGAAAAAAAAAAGCCCCTTAGAATTACTGCTAGTTCATTTTTTCCTCTCCTTATTTCCTCTCCCCCTATTTGATTTCTTTTTTTTTCCCCCCTTTCTTTGGGAAAAGCCTCTGTTATTACCTGTGGTAGGCTCTGTACACTAGCATGCTATTTTGTTGATTACACTGCCCTCAGACACTGCACATTTGAATCCCATTTGTAGCAGTGATGCCAGTGCTGGGATTCAAAGTCAGAGCCTCTTAGGGTTACAGCCCTGCTGCTGCTGCTGCTGTGTGAGTGGAAGCGTCTAATACCACTGGCATCAGAGACCAGGGCTGATAAAGAGACAAGGTGATCTAAAGAGAGCACACATGGAATTTTTCCCCCTTTTTCGTTTTTCTTACCAGAAACATAAAGGAGATGAGAGTAGGTTGATATTTGATGAATTGGTTTTATTCAGAGGAGTGCTATCATTTTTATGTCCTTTTTGAAAATGCACCCACAGTGTCTGAATTCCCGTTAACGCAAAGTTCAGATAAAGCTGATGAAAAGCAGCTGCCATCTTGATAGTTGCCATGGCAGATGGCATCAGCCTTTATGCTTTTATCAGTATTAGTATCAGAACACACTCTGTGTTCCAAGCTGAGATAAAAATCATTGAAGCTGTACCTGGAATAGGCAGATCAACACTGCAGGTCCCACACAGTTTTGAATCTTTTCAGAACAGTCTGCATAAAAGCTAGAGACAACACATTCTTGTTATTCATTAGTTCAGCAATGCTGATGATATTTTGTAAACTTCACAGATGAAGCAGCCTTTCTAAAGAGCTGCTGCCTCCCTTCCTTCTTCCCTCCCACCCCCAGGAACGCTCAGGCTTTGAAAAGAAAAACCACACACAGACACAGACACAGACACACGAGAAAGTAAATGGACAGTAAGTGGACAGTGGATGAAATAGTGACATTCCTCCCTCATTAACCTACTGCATTTTGCACTAAACCCCACTCAACCTGCTGTAAATAACGGTGTTAAGAATAGGTGCATTGTGAGAGAAATAATGATGACTGTTGGTGAAGGTGTGGGGGGTGGGTGTGCAGCGAAAGGGCTTCTGTGGGTTTGTGACACTGATATTGTGGCTCTTGCCTGAGATATCTCCCCCATCTTACTTGCTGCTGGTTCACAGTGACCTGCATGGTGGCATTGTCCCGTACTGACCTGGCAGTCCCAGTGCCTCTCCAAGGGCGTACAAGGGCCTGCACAGCCCTTCTTTTTCTGGTTCCACTTTGCGATAAATGTCCGTCAGGAAAAGTGACTTACACACTGTGAAAGCTTCAACGCTAGCTCTTTATTGCAGGTTACAAATTGTATTGACAAATCTCCCCATCCCCTTTCCCCCCTCTCCCCCTCTCCAGCTCCTCTTATAGCTATGCATATAGTTATTTTTGGTAACATTGTTGCTTGATAAATAGAGGGGTTGTGAGATCTCAAGTTATTATGCAAGTGTTAGCGACACAGGCTGGTAAACCATTTGGCTGTTGCATCGGTGCTGAAATGAATAATAGCAAATTGGATGAGGGCATGTGAGTTATTTTAAATGACACATATATATTTAAATATAGCCTTAAAATAATGTTAAAGGTTTAGAACCATTACAGGCTCTTGTACCAACTTGCAAACTCTTCCAAAATTGATTTTAAAATTTGCTATTCTTTCTCTGATGGTTGACAGGGAGATAAGGAGGGCCTTTCTGGGTCACCTCTGCCTGGAACAGGGAGGTGGTAGAAGTGGGTCCTCTCTGTGTCTTTGCATAGGGGCCTCCCATTTTCCCACCGACATGTGAAGTATACAGTTCCTTCAAAGTATTTGGTGCAGAAGTATGAAGTCAGTGTTGTAACTTAAATAGAAATTTCTGTGTGACTCTGCATGGTCTTACAGCTCTGTGCTTAATGAGGTCATCAGCAGAAATGGGCTCATTCTGCTCCAAGTTTGAGAAGCTTTTTTTGTTTTCATCTGGGGGTAGGTCTTGGGAAAAATTCAGGTCCAGTAGAGGCTTTGGCTTTCACGGGCCTATGGGATGGGGCTATTCTAATTCAAAGTTAGTTTGATATCTAAGTGAATATTTAAAGTAGAATTGGATAAATGGATTTAGGTTAAAAGGAGAGCTACCATAGAACAAATCTTCAGTGTTCTCAAAACAATGTCTAAAGAATCTTCTTTTTTATTTTAAATTTAATTTTAAATGGAAAAAAAAGCATTCAGTGGCAGGTCTTCACCCTTCACCCAGGACTAAATAGAAGGGTGTACTATGGAGATGCAGGCTGGAGGAAGGGTAAAATGTTATCAGATTTAAAATTTACTTGGGCAGGGCCCCCACCGTACTTCTAACTGTGCCTATAAAATGGAAAAGACTGAGCATCCAGAAGTCTGATCTAAAGCCTTTGAAAGCAATGAGAATCTACACCGAGTTAAGTGATTTTTCTGGGAGTCTCTGTGAACATGACAAGGAATAATAGGTGAATGCAACACAATGTAGGAGCATCAGATAACAGGGAAATTATTGTCATTAGCATAATAGCTACAAGTCAGCACACAAAATCTACTGTTGGGCTCTTTATCAGCATCACAGTATAGGTAAATTTCAAGGCAAGAGCTGAAGGAATATGAAATAATGGCTGTGCAGACTTTGTGGGAAACTCTTCTGAAACATAAGGGGCAGTCTGCTAGGAAGCATAAATATACTTCCTTTGGTTGAGGAGGAATGGGAGCTGCCATCATCGGCACTGAGTTGATGCAGAAGGAAAGATTATCTGGGAGGATCCATAGCCATGAAGGGCCATAAGAGTGTAATAGCTGAGTTTGCTGTGGTAGAAAAGGGATGGTCAATGGGATGAAGAAAGGCAGAATGTACTTAAACTAAGAACCAGAAACAAGTAGCAAGTTTTGTCCACTTTTAAAATGCATCTGGGGACAAATGGGGTGAATGATCTTGATTCAGATCAAAAAGCAGGAACTGGGAGAGACATGACTGTGTTTAAGCTTTGGCTATGTGAGCAGCTGTGGGAATGTATTCAAGCTGAACCTATAAAGCTTATCCATTCATTATTAGGTTAGGATTCACACAACACAATTCCAAGTTACTTGGAATTAAAATGGAAATTAACTTTAATTCTTCAGACTGCTGTTTTTTTCTGTTCTGCTTCTTTACCTTCCAAATAGGTCCCTGAAATCAAAAGCATTATAAACTATAGCTTTGGCTCAAGAGGGCAAAGTCTGAAAATTATTGTATTTGTTATTTCAGCTACTAGAGAGCTAGAAAGCATAGTGCTGCCTACACAACAAATAGATATAGTTTAAGAAATATCTGCTTAGGGACTTTTCTTACAGACACTGACTAAAAAAATTAACTGATGTTTTAAAATGCTTCAAGTGCCTTAGTGTGTTAAAAGGGCAAAACATTCTTAGGGAAAGTTTGGATATCGGTCCTATACTTCTATGCTTGATTTTCTTCTTAATTTATTTTTTTCTAATCTTATTTAAAAACCTCAAAGATGTTATTTTCAAAGGAAAACCAAAAATTCACCTGTTATCTTGAAATGCTGCACTGTTTTTATGATATGCTGATTGGATTCACCATACTCCAACATTTATATTTCTACTGTATAAATACTAGTAGAAAACAACAAAACAACCTGAATACCTAAAATGGCTGCTGCATACCAGTGAGGAACACTTTACATCAGCTGTGACTATTTAAATCCAGCTACGAGTATAAGATTATGCTTTTTTAAAATTAGAGCATTTATTTAAGAAGATTCCTATATGGTTCTAATGGTTGAGGATGTATATAGACTGCTCACTGTTACTTTGGCATGAAGTTGATTTTTAAGCAATGCAAAAATAATTTGGAAAAGGTTTTTTGCTATGGAGTTGTCATCTTAATTTATTTCACTTATTCAAATACCAAAAATCACCACTGGATTTTCAGTCAGCTATTATAGATGCTTTCTCACAAAGGACATGATCTGTGCTGCGTTTTAAAAATGACTCAAAACAAGGATCATTTAGATGTCCTAATTGTACTTGTGATCAAATGAGGTAGCTGTCAAAATATATTTATTTTAATAAGTAACGATATTAAATATATCCCTTTCAAAGTGATAAACTTAGGAGGATTTTATCTTAATTTTTTTTTTAAATCTTTCCCTAACTAAGAGTTTGC